>NW_021620966.1:8699567-8723467 GCF_004785775.1 Grammomys surdaster | reverse complement strand
CAACTCTTAATTGTTTTGATCTTACAAACCTTCTACCTATACCTATTTCCATCTTTTACAAGACTTTTTATGTAGTTGCTTAGACTGTAATTAAGGGTGGGTCTGCTTCTAATCTATGTAACATTTCTGTACAAATTACCCTTCATGTAAGTGAGTGGCGTCCATGACAGGGGACATGACTTGGAGAGCCATGTGTAAACTGAATTTTATTTTATTAATGCTTTCTTTGTTGCTTGAGGAAGATCATGGGTTTTTTTTTTTTTTTGCTTTGCTCCTTGTTTTGTGTGCGCATGTGTGCTCACACTGCTTATGAAGGTCAGCAAACAATTCTCAGGAGTTGCTGCTCTCCTCCCACCATGGGTTCTGAAGACTGAACTCAGGTTCGCACACTGTTTACCCATGTTGCCCCCTCTCAGGCCTGTGAGCTAAATTTTCATTAGGTACACTTGTTCTGTGAACATTTGCACAGTTGTTTATGCAGCTCTGTCTCCCTCCACCCCCTTTTCTTCATACTCAATTAATTCAGAATACTGCCAAGTCTATATTCTTTCCTTTTTGGCCAAAGCCCCTCCCATCTCTACCTCTGAAAACAGAACACTGTCCCCCTAGCTGGCACTGCACTTCCACCGCTGCTTCTCCATCCACTTGCCCCAGAGCAGAGGAAATGATGACTTACAACATACATCCAGTCACATTTGTCTCCTGCTTGCATTCTTAACTTCTCTTAGGAAAAGAAAATCCAAAGACTTTGCTAAGAACTGCAAGGCCCTGCCTTGGGCGATCCTGTTTCCAGCCTTGCGTTGTTCTGCCACTTAAGGTCTCTTCCCTGTTCTGGTGGCACCATAGACTCACTTCCATTTGCCATACTGAGGATCTTGCCTGCCTAAGGCTCTCACACTTGCTGACTTTTCTTTTGGAATAAGAATGACGCTTCGATAATAGCTACTGCTCATTTGCTTATTCTGTGCGTCGGGGACACATGGTCATACCTTCCAAACACCAAGGCATGCAATCATCACAGCAGTTGTGGGGACAGGTCACACACACTGCACATCTAATGGAAAGGGAGCTAAAGCACAGACAGGCTACATCAGTAGACCAACGTCCCACAGCTCACACTGGGTAAACCCACAACTGAGCTCTGCCACATTCTTATTGAGTGGCTCCTTCTCTTGCTCTGGGTCCCAGCACATTAGAGCTGTCTTTGGAGAGCTCTTTAATAAGCAATGTCTGTGTGGGATTGGGGAGGGTGGAGGAGAAGAGTCCCTGTTAGTCTGAGCTCTTAGCATCCTTCACATATGCCATCAACTTGCTGCTATTATTCTGACATCCCTCCTCCCTGTCTCCTCTACTGGAATGGAAGCATTGTGAGCACAGGGACTTGACGAAGTGCTAACATGTTAAGTACACTACAGCAAGCAAATGAAAGGGACCACCCTCAACACCTGGTGCACGGCTGTGTCCCTGACAGCCACTCAGCAGACGTTTCTTGGATATTTAAGATCCCTTTTCTACATGGCTTCTCACGTCTGCAAAAATAAATCTTTTATAATTTTAAACAAAATTAAAGAATTTAGAGGAGTTGCTTCCCCTACTAACTCCATAGGCTCTGCTAGAATCCTTCCTAGCTATGCCTGACTTACTGTAGAGGGTAGACAGCAGACTGACAGGAAGGGATGTGGCGAGCTGTGAGCTGGTGATAAGCTAATAAAGTTCCTTTTGAAAGAAGTCATGGTTGAAGTCTCCTCTGCTCCACTCGGTGGCTTTAATAGCAATCATTTTTCCAATTGGAGATTTACTGGGAAAATAAATACTCTGTATTTTCTTATTGATTGAATGACTTAATGTACCCTGATGTTCTGCCAAGGTTTCTTATCAAAAGAGGCAGAGAGCAATTGACTAATTGAAGAAAAGGAAACCTGCAGAAAACGTATCAGACTCACAGACCCTACAGGAGACTGGTGTGGGGGCAGGGAAGTGTGCAAATAGCAGGAAGCACAGAGCAGGTTCCCAGCTACCCCTTCACTTCTGAAGCTTGTGGTGAGGTCCCAGCCTCCTGTCACCACTGTCCCCTGTCTCTGTATTGTGCATACAATGGAAAGTCCCATGAGGAGCATCTGACTAACGGGGCTCATGTGCTGCACTTCTCAAGTCTCCAGTCCCACACCAGGGTTACACACATTTAAATCATTGCAAGATCTTGGGCTAAGCAAATGCCTCAAAGGCAGCTCCAACTGCGTTTTCCATAGGGAAAAGTAGAGGTACTTGCTTTGTGCTAATTTGGGAATTGTGTTCATGACATAGATTTTGCCCCCTACACAGACATCAGAATACTACCAAACATTTTTTATTTTGACTTAGACATTAGACAAGAAATAAAATCGTGTCTTGTCATCGAAGATAAAATACACGATTAACATTTATGAGTGAATTATGTGTGAAATCACCTTGTCAGGAGAAGGCCCAAGAGAGCAGCTCACGTTCTTTGAAGATGTAGAGATGACGTTTCATGTAGGTTATGACACGTTTCCACTAACCACTGTGCTCTGTGCCTGGTTTTCATGTATGTAAGTTTAATTCTGGACCTACTGATTTTGTCTCATCAATTTTTTTCTGCTAAAACAAAATGTCAGATGCTAGATGACTTCTAAGGGGCTTTATCTGGCTTGACTCTGGTAGCGAAGGGTCTAAATAGCACAGCTCTGATGTCCTCCAGAGGACCCCTGGCTCTGTGGTAACATGGAAGGGAAGTGAGAGGGACAGAGTTGCTTGTGAAGGAGAAGTCAGAGGAACTAATCCTTTCCCGTGAGACCTGACCTACCCACCCATGAGACAGCATTAATTCACGTGGGAAGCACAGCTCTCTAGGATATAATTACCTTTCTCTCGGTTCCACCTCCTAACTCATGAGAGACTAAGTCTGCAGCACCTGCACTCCTGGGGCACAGGCTTCATTTAACCACAGGGGGATCCGTTCAATGTGTTCAAAAGTAAACTAGTCTTCTATGTCTGACACATTTTCTGTTTTCCTAGTTTTGGTAAACACAACATTTTCAGTCTAACCGTCCTGTCCAGAGACTCGGGACTTGTGCCAACTGTCCTGTATCTCAGTGTCTGCATGCAGACTCTCTCAGATCTCCCTCTATTTTGCTATTCAAATATGTACCTTTCTCTCTACTGCCCTTTACTGAAGTCTTGGTTCAAATTCATGCCACCTGTGCTACTTACTAGCTTTCTGGTTTTGCTTAGCTGTGCTTGGTTCCTTAAGCTAAGTTTAGGCTGCTGGAGACAATGCATACCATGCGTCTCACCGTTGCTTGCCATCTTCCTTCCTGAACTACCTGAATTGTGAATGTATTCTGCTTTTCCAACTAATCAACATTGTGTGTGTGTGTGTACATATGTGCATGTGTGTAAATGCATGCATGTGTGTTTGTGTGTACACGTGAGCGTGAACACGAGTGTGCACATGTTTCGGATTAAACATTGGATTTTATACATGCTGGGCAAGTGCTAGACCATTGAGGTACATTGGCAGCCTTGATGTTTTAAATATAATTTCTAGTCTGTCTTACTGAATTTCTAAAATATGTACCACACATGTACATGCACACACACACATACACACACACACACACACACACACACACACACACCACAATCTCATCCACAGTTGTGGATCCCCACTTTGCCCATCTTTGGTACAGCACAGACAGTGGAACATTTTTGTTTAAATGAACGAAGCCGAAGCACATGGCAGCAAGTGGCACACACACGGGTGGAGATGAGGCTGCAGGAAACTCCAGACACCAAGCTGAAGAAAGAATACCCGCCTTTGTCTTGCCTTTTAGACATGCTGTCTCCGAGGCAGAGAAAGATCAGGTAAGCAACTGTGGTCACAGTAAACATTCTAGACCCTCTTTCTTTCTGGCTTGCCATTGTGCTTGCTACTTACTGCGCTGATCTGGGAAACAAGCTCTGCCTGCTCCCATGGCTAAACCAAGGCACATCTCCAAGACGATAAGTCACATGGATTTGGGGTCATTCTATTGTAAACCTCCATGTTCCTCTTTACAGTCTTCTCCCTGCTACTCCAGGGAGTACACCCCAAATCTGCCTTTGGCCTTGGCACCACCCTCAATATTACCACTCAAGGCCTGCGTTGCTTTGTGGCCTAGAGTCAAGGAAAGACATATGGCAGTAACCAAATGATTATTTTCCAAAAGGAAGAAAACACAGAAGCAGTTAGGTCTCTGAGTTTTCAAGGCCAGTCTTGATCTACATAGCAAGTGCCAGACCAGCCAGGGTGACATAGTGAGACTCTGTTCCAAAAAGACAAAACAAAACAAAGAAAGAGGAGAGGAGGAAAGCAGTGTGACAGAATCTGGAGTACAACCACAACGGTAGCTGAAATAGCGCTTTGTTTAAATAACCTGGAACCTTGTGTCCACACATCAATGTATATACATATACAGGCATTCTTCCTTTCGTAAACATTTGCCTGATTGCCAGCCAATCACTCTGCTAATCATTAGAACAGATGATTTTTCTAAGAAAGACCTCTTCTGTGTTTTTCACAACACTAGTAATCTGAGAAAAAGAAATAGTCCCATTAAAGACAATTTGAGTGAGATAAATGTGCTCTCAGAAACACACACAGGCGAGGTGATGTCTGGAGAAATTTACAGACTTAGAAGTGACATCTAATGCCCAAGAAATCTTACCCAGGGATCTCCACAATTTTCTCTATCTTATGCTCCTCAAACCTTTTTCATTATCTTACTACACACTCAGTATCTCATCCATATACTTATCAAATATATTTGGCAGTGTTTATAGACAATTCCATTAAGCCCCTCCCAACAGCAACCTAGCAACAGCTTATGTCCTCACTTGTCATCATTGCTACCTGCTCTGCTGCAAGGAAGCATATAAAAGGACTGTGTGCTATACCCTCCCTCCCTCCCTCTCTCCCTCCCTCTCTCCCTCATCTCTGTCCCCTTTCTTCCCTCATGTTCCCAGCTGTCCCCTTTCTGTTTCTGTCCTTCTCTATCGCCCCTCCACCCTTTCTGCCTCTACCCCTTCTCCAGGTCCCTGTTCCCTTTCCTTCCCCCATAATAAACCCCCCTTATACTATGTCTGTCCCATGGTGTGATTTCTCAGGGGGACACCTTGGCATGTGCCCATCAGGTACCATCTTATTTCTGTCACTGACGCATTATATTTCATAACAGACAGGAAATTTGGGCAGTTATTATTAGCAGAAGACTTTAAAAAATTATTTGAGACAGTGTTTCAGTGTGTTGCCTGGAGTGGCTTGCAACTTCCAGAGACCTACCTGCTTCTGCCTCTCTCAGGCTGGCTTAAAGGCATGTCACCACCCTGCTAAGCCAAAAGATGTCATATAGTTTAGTAGACAACAAGAGAGCCATGGCAGCAACTTATTCTGGTGTACAAAACAGTGAGCAAGGTTAGTTTATATTAAATATACCACCTTCTACCAACACCACATACAGTCCCAAATGACAATTCAAGTTAAGCCTTCTAGGGGATGCAAAATCATGTCCTGTTAGACGTGCAAAGCATTTCAGCTTTTCTTGTCTCAGTATCTCCTCCTCTGCACTCCATGGGTTCTTCCTGTTTTAGGCTGAGGTCATTTAAACATGTGTTTCCTAACCACATGGGAAGGTTGTTAGTCCCTGACTGATGGTGAGGAAGGAAACCGAGGATGAAAGTCTATCCTGCATTATTCCCCTATTGATAACTAAACAGATGTTGAGAAGCCACAACTTTATTTTGCATATGTTTGGAGGACTTTCAGAGAAACAGTCTAGCTCCTATAGAGAAGAGGTGTGCGCACAACCCCCCCATGATGCTCCTCCTCATGTGCTAGCACACACTTTCGGGTGGGGTTGTGTTACTGCTAACGGATTTAGTTGTGGTTTATTCTAACCCTTACTGCCGCTTTGAACTATCATGGTTGTTTGATCCAGCATTAGACGATTGTGTTTTGTAAGAACCAAGGCAACACCCACTACAGCTGTTGGACCAGTAGCGTGCGTTACACCTCAGACAGCCTGCCCAGCCTCTGTTTTCCGGTTCCTGTTATTGTCTAAAAATGCCAACGTTTGGAATTAAAAAGTACTCGCAAATGCCCTTGACTCTGGTTCTGCGATCAAGTGTAAAAAGTGCACACAAGTATGTACTTGAGGTACCTGTGTTGAAATCAAACTTAAAAGTCTAGGTGTATGGTGTTAGTTTCTCTTAAAAAGAAACTTAAAAGCATTTGACAAAGCAACAGTCACACCATGTCCCCTCTGAGTTCTCAGCTTTTATCAGTGTGCTGGTCTCCAGCTGTAATCTGCAGTTTTCGATTACAGTGTGCTCCAGTTTCCTCTGCCTGAAGCACTTCTCAGGGACTAGCTGCCCGGGTCACCTTGGTGTCCTCATTTCAGAGTCTGACCTTGCACTCAAGAAACTGCTTAGTCAAAGCTTGCCTGCCTCTCAACACCATTAGCCACATCCCGGACATCTGTGAGTTCTGAGGTTCACAACACCAATGAGCTTTTAGCTGCCGGCACACAGGTCTCTCAGCTTCCTGATGGAGATGTTCTTTGTGGTCTGAGCAGTGCTCAGGTCCCTGGTTTAGTCCCCCTTGTGTTTGCTGTCTAGTCTCACATGACAATCATTTATTTTCTTAGCTTAAAAAAGAAAAAAAAAACTCTTAGAAACACAAAATACCAAATGCCCATTATAACACTATGAAGACTACAGTGGACTACTGTGTAGAAGATTTGCTACCTTCTCCTCATCCAATACATTTTATAGGTTTCCTGCTTTTTAGACTTAAACATGTCGTTTAAACATGCATGTACATGCCTATTTTGTTACAAAAAAAATAGATAGTAGTCAGAGACAAGCAGACTGCTTAGCTTGTTAGAGCACTTGTTCTTGAACAGGACGTGGGTTCAATTCCTCTAATGCCAAGGGATCTAATGTCCTCTCTGACTTCCTCGGGCACCATGGGCACCGTACACACAGGCAGGCAAAACATTCATACATATAAAAATAAATACATCTGAGAAATTGAACTATAGCCGGGCAGTAGTGGTGCACGCCTTTAATCCCAGCACTTGGGAGGTAGACGCAGGCAGATTTCTGAGTTCGAGGCCAGCTTGGTCTACAGAGTGAGTTCCAGGACAGCCAGGGCTACACAGAGAAACCCTGTCACCCTGTCTCGAAAAACCAAAAAAAAAAGAAAGAAAAGAAAAAGAAAGAAAGAAGAAAGAGAGAGAAGAAAGAAAGAAAGAAAGAAAGAAAGAAAGAAAGAAAGAAAGAAAGGAAGAAAGAAAGAAAGGAATTGAACTATATATATTGAATGTTCAGTAACTTGCATTTTTCTTCACTACAGATCACAGGAATCTTTTCTGGTCAGTGGACTAGCTACCTAGTCTTTTAAAAGACTCCATAGTGGGAGGAGGGGCTTACAAGACCCCATTCATAGTTAAGAAGACCCTACTCCTACCTGAGAATCTATAGGTAGCTAATGATTAATGGGGGAGGGAGAAACATTTTCTTCAGTGGTGTAGCCACTGGTAAGGTGCCCACATTCTGTGAAATAACCCCTTGCTAAAGCAGATGGCAATTCAGCCACCCCAGTCCTTCTGTTTTCACAATGCAGATAGTTACCTTTACTGTAGGGACTTTCTGTCAGCCGATACACCTCTGGGAACCTGAGCTGGGGCAGGAGCTGCAGCCTGGCCTGCTTCTTGATCCTGTTGGTAATTGGCCATCAGAACCTTAGAAACCTAGCAATGCTGGCATGAGCATTCTTCCCCAGTTCAAGGTAAGCAACAAAAACAAGTCAGTCATGTTGGTAGCTGACACCCTTTGTGATCTTGGAGGTTAAGAGGGCCTGTAGCTTTGGTGCTGTACATGTAGCCTGGGCTATGTTTGCTTGGGTCTTCTTCAAGCTATTTTTGTGCTTGTTGGCAAGAGCATGTGTCATGGTTTGTGTTAGTGGTCAACTTGACAGGCTCTAGAATCACCTAGACCTAGGAGGCAGGCCCCCAGGCACACCTGTGAGGGATTATTCAGATTAGGTTATCCTCTGGACATGCCTGTGAGATGATACCTTGTGTAGCTTAATTTAGGTGGAAGACATACCCTAAATGTGAATGGCACCGTTCCCTGAACTTCAGTTCTAGGTGGCATAAAAAGGAGAAATCTGAGCATAGGCATTTATTACTTCTTTCTTCCTGACTATGTATGCAATGTAAGCAGCTGCTTCAGGGCCCTGGCCTTCCCTGACACAATAGAATGTACTCTCTTAATCAAAATAAACTCTTCCTCCCTAACTTGTTTTTGTTGGGGTTGCTTTATAACACCATGGGAAATATGACTAAGACAGCACATCCCTCAGCAGCTTAGGGTCCACTCTGTGAAGAAATGCATAGCTTGGTGATATCTTCCTGCTATTTTCCAGATGTTTTTGTAGGTGGCGTGGTTCATTGATTTGGCTAGTCTATACGGGAATTCATGGCTCCTGGAAGCCTCTTGTATCATTGTCTTGGATTATATTAAAGCTTTCATTATTATTTGTCTGGCCTGTTGTAGTCACCTACGTAACATGTCTTGCCTTCACACACTGAAGCTTGTATCAACATGTTTCACATCTGCCCTTGTCTTGTGAGCAATCCAGCCAGTGACCATGCAGCTCACTTAAAACTTTTCACTGACTTTCATTTAACCACAGAAGGAATTTCCTTCTTGACTTAAAGCATAGGACTTTGTTTGGAGACAGGGTTTCAGATATCCCTGGTTGGCTCCTAGACTGGCTATGTAGCCCAGAATGACCATGAAGTTCTAATCCTCCTGCTTCTACCTTCAAAGTGTCTCTACCTTCTGAGTGCTGAGATGGCAAGAAAGTGCCACCAGGTTTCTTTGTATCGTGCTGTGCGCGTGTGCGTGTGTGTGTGTGTGTGTGTGTGTGTGTGTGTGTAGGGGGTGTTAGGCAGGCACTACGCCATCAGCTCTACACCCCCAGATTCTATTTTTTTTTTTTTGAGATGAACTCCAAGCTTCCCACGCACTTACTTCAGCCCTGTGGTTGCTGGGACTATAGGTGTGTGTCATAATGCCCCGGAGCGCTCAGACTTTCAGCCCCTGGTCACCTCCCCAGCATCCTTTTTCACTGCATCCTAGGTCCCATCAAAATGTTAATATACACACACACAGGTGTCAAGTTTTTTTGAGACCTCCAGACACTTAAAAATATCAGTTCACCTATATGAGATGGTGTTTTGTGCTCTGATTTTGAAAACGATTATCATTTATTTTTAAGTGTTATGAAACTATCTGTTTCTATTTTTAAAATTATTTTTATTAGATATTTTATTTACATTTTAGATGTTCTCCCCTTACTCCATTTCCCTCCCTCTCACCCAGGAACCCCCTATCCCTCCCCTTCTATGAGGATGTGCCCCCACCTACCCCCCCACTCCTACCTCCCCACCCTCGAATTCCCACACACATGGCTTCCAGCCTTCATGGGACCAAGGATCTCCTCTCCCACCTATACCTGACAGGACCATCCTCCCTTGCATATATAGCTGGAGCTATGGGTCCCTCCCTAAGTGCTCCTAGGCTGGTGGTATAGACCCTGGGAGCTCTGGTTGGTTGGTATTGTTGCTCTCCTTATGGGGTCACAAACCCTTTCAGCTCCTTCAGTCTTCACTCTAACTCCTCCTTTGGGAACCCCATGATCAGTTCAATGGTTAGCTGTGAGCATCTGTTTCTGAATATGTCAGACTCTTGCAGACCTCTAAGGAGACAGCTATGTCAGGCTCCTGTCAGCATGTACTTCCTGACATCCACATCAGCCTCTACCTCTCCTCCTTCTTTTCCTCTTCCTCCTCTTCTACCTCTTCCTCCTCCTCCCCTCACCCTCTCTCATTTTGTTTTTGAGACAGTATCTTGCTTTGTAATTCTGGGTGACCTGGAAATTACTATAAACTCCAAGATCTGCCTGCTTCTGCCTCCCAAGTGCTGGGATTAAGACTGTATACCACCATGTACCACCATGTACCACCATGCACCTCCATGCACCTCCATGCACCACCATGCACCACCATGCACCTCCATGCACCACCATGCACCTCTATGCACCTCCATGCACCACCATGCACCATACCTCTACTTTTAGCATAGTGATGAGCTAACTCCTTTTTAAGCATGCATTCAACAGAATTTGCTAAACATGTGTACTTTGGGCACTAATATTTTTCCTGGTCTTACACCCTTCACAATCATCTTCGGTATGTGATAATCTTGTTTCTTCACTGAAAACTCTACAGTTTTCTATTTTACTTTATTTTATTTCAGTAGAAAACCCAGCATGTAACTTGACCAAGACTCTACACTCTTAACTTGCAGCTCTGTTTTGTTTGCTTCCTCTGCAATTTCCTGCTTTGTCCTCTTCCCAGGCTCCTCTCTAGGATGTCTTCCAAGATCCTTCTAGAGAGAATTAGCATTTGATTCTGTAATTGTTGTTTTTGTTGTTACAGCATTAGTGTGTATCTTGCTTTGTGTTACAATGACTTATGTATACATTTAGCTCCATAATTAGATTGAGAAAAAGAATAAGATTTAGAAAACAATATTTTTTTATTTCACAAAGTAAACATTAATGGGCTTTGAATCTGATGCTTATTTTTTATTCGATTTGAAAGCTACTCTACTGTTTCATTATCTAATTTTCTGTGGTATTTCTGCCTATAAGGTTTACAGAATCACACACTATGGAGTTAATATTGCTTTATTTATAAATCACACGGACATTTTATAAGTTAACTTGATGCCATGTTTTACTGATTCTTTTAGAAATGATTTCATTGCCTAGAGCTGCAGAGAAATTACTGGGGAACAAGCCTTCATTAATAAAGAGAATTTATTACATGTTGGTATCTCGAATCCAACGCAGTTTTACAATAAAATATTTGTATTTCACTTGCAGGATGAATTAATTCTGTTTACTCTTTTGATTAAAAGATCAAAGATTTTTGCAATCATGTCTTCACACATTTTGCATGTAATCTGTTCATCCCAGCTCAAGTGATAATGAAGCTATCCCTTATGTAAATATTCAGAGGCTGAAGGTAATGGGACTTGGATTAGTTCTTACGGAGGAATGATGAGGGTGAATGTACCTTCTTCTCTCATGCATGCAGAAGAGGATAATTTTTTCTCTTCCTTTTTTTCCAGTTAAAAGCCCTTTACTGATGCAAAAGTAATTTTGTGTTGCTTTTAAGTCTTTATGTGATGCATGTGCCGAGAGGACAAGTGACTGATGGAGTTGTCAGGACACTGAAATGCAGACACAGACAGCCATGGATGAAGCACATGGTGGGAATGAGTTTGCCATCAGCATTATCATTAGTAATTTTCATGTGAACATGCAATTTTGGAAGAAAATATTCTTCCAAAATAAATATTTTGCTGGGGATCTTATCTCTGTGATAGAATGTTTGCCTAGCGTGTGCAAGGCTCAGTTCCCACTAGCCATATACATATACCAAAATAAAGGTCAGACGTTAATGAGGTAATGGAGGTGGTGCACCCCCCCCCCCCCATAATCTCAGCATCTGGGAGCCTAGAGCAAGAAGCCCAGACCCTAAAGCCATCCAGGACTATTACATAGTGAGACTCTGTCTAAAAATAAAAATGAAATTTTCAAAAGGCATGAAAAGCATCCCGTTCTGCATTTCACTGAGAAACAATCTGGCATACGCTGTACCGTCAGCCCTGGAATGTGACTTATCTTTTCTTAATTTCTGCGTCTCCCCATTTATAAATCTTTCAATACAACCGAAAGCTTTCTTTTTTTAAGAAAGAATAAGAAGGCCAGTTAGATGTCTCAACCAATAAAGGTGCATGCATGCTATACACACCTGGCAACATGATTCTGAACCCATGGAAACCTGAAAGGAGAGAACCAACTCCAGAAAATAGTCCAGCGGCTTCCACATGTGCTGTGGCCTGCACACATCCATCCACACCTACATACCCATCCCTCCACCAATAACAAATACATAAAAATCATTAAAACTTTGTGATGGGGGTTGAGTCATAGAGCACAGGTACAACATCGAGCACAGGTGGTACACAATAGATTATTACCAATGGTCAGTTATTGAACACCATCTCCAGCATCAGCACCACTAGGTTGTGCTCCTTAGCCACCTCTCTTTCATTGTGAGCTACAGAATGTCCAGCGTGGACTCCTAATCTGAAACCTGATATCTGGCTCTGCTTGACCTATCAATCTCTCACTGTTCTTTTTAATATTTTTATAAAATGTTGTGTCTCTGTGTGTGCCCTTGTAAGTTAATGTACACTGCGTGCATACGAGAGCCCCCAGGAGAAGGCGCTGGCTCTCCTAGAACTGGAGTTGCAGGCAGTTGTGAGCTGCCTAATGTGGGTGCTGTTTTACCATACTCTACCTGCCATGCTGGACTGCAACCCTGTGTCAAGATGAATAGTCTCTTCCTCAAGTGGACTTTCCTTTTGATCAGGTATTTTGGCCAAAGCAACATAAAAGTAACACACACAATAGAAAACTGAAGCAATATGACAATTAAATGTGACTTCTGTCCTTAGCCTAGCTTCTGACTGGGGAGGGAGGATGGTTTGCAGAATTCTAGAACTACCAGATTAGACCAATTGATTAAATTGGTACACGAATGAAGACTAAAAATATTTTATCACTGTTAAATATTCCAAAACAAAAAATCCTGTGTAAGAGTACATCCGCATTCTTTTAAATTTTTTTATTTGTGTGTGTGTGTGTGTGTGTGTGTATGTGTGTGTACACTAGTACAGATCCCCATGGAGGCTAGGCACATCAAATTCCCCTGGAGCCTGAGTTACAGGAGGATGTGGGCTGTCTGCTGGAAGTTGATCTGAGTCTTCTTGAAGAATGGTACATACTCTTAACCATTGTTCCATCTCTCCATCCTGATACACATAAGAATATTTGTATTCAATAATATAAGAGCAAAGCTGTATGTAAATTTTTTAAAAGGGAGTAGGGGTTATGGAAGCAACAGAGAGAGTAGGCACATACAAAAAAATGTAACAAAATGTCAGTCTATAGAGTGTACTGGTGTTCTTTGTTGCTCTTGGGTCTTGGGATTTTTCTGTAAATTTGAAATTATTTTTAAATACAGCTTTTAAAGATGACAAAGTAGGTGTATAAACATTGGCTGGGAAAGATCCAGAACTTAGTCTTCATTACTGAATCAGGAATAAACAATTTCAGATCTATAGATATGTTGCATATGTAATTCATGTGCTCACAGCTATTTGAAAGACACTTAAGAAGATTCTGTCTGGAAACATCACAGATAAACAGGATATTATGTTATAAACATCGCTCCAAGAATATCTATCATGTAGATACTATATATACACAATATAGTATAGAATATAGAGTAAATATATAAATATAGTATAGACGATACTATATTTATTATATTTAGAGGGTAACAGGTTGTGGGATGTTTTATCTACATAATTTCTATCAAGTTTCAAAGTAGTAAAAAGGGGCTGGAGAGATAGCTCAGTGGTTAGATCTCTTACCCCTCGTGACTACATTAGAGTTCTGCCCTACTTCCAAAACATTTCTCAGCCTTCTAAATCCATGCTACAAACTGGAGACCAGCATTCAGAACATGAACCAGGGGACAGAAGGCATTTCAGATTCAAGCCATATACCTACAACCTGGGGCTTCTCTACATCTTTTCTTTCTCTTACATGACCTTAAACTCTTAGAAGAATAAAGCTTCCTACTTGTCTCTGTATGGAGTGATTCTCATTTATGTATTTTGCTTCCTGGGTTTATATTTTATGGTTCCAAAGTCTTCCCTGAAAACCAAGTATAAAAATATTCAAGTGTGCTTTCCTTTTCAAAGTTTAATTTTTCTTTAATTTATTTGTGTGTGTATTGCACAGATAGGTCAGAAAACAAATGGACAACTTTTGTGCATCGTTTGTTTCTTTCTTTCTACCTTGGGTTCTAAGGCTTGAACTCAGTCGTGGGTAGCATTCTCCTTTCCTGAAGAGAAACGGGCTGAGCTGTCTCACTGGCCGTTAAGTATAGCCTTTTTGTTTGTTTGTTTGTTTTGTTTTGTTTTTCAAGACAGGGTTTCCTTTGTATAGCCCTGGAATGTACTCTGGAGACCAGGCTGGCCTCGAACTCAGAAATCTGCCTGCCTCTGCCTCCCAAATGCTGGGATTAAATGTGTGCACCACCACTGCCCAGCTATGTATCCTCTTCTTTGTCTTGAAAGAAATAGTTAAAAAAAATTCCTTTAGTGGATGAATCAATAAACAGAATGCCATATGTTCATTTAAAGAAATATTACTTGACTGGAAATTAAAATGTGGCACTGATACATGCTGTAAATGGGGGTGAACCTTAACAGGATCATATTAAATGAAAGGACCTAAACACAGGGTCTACTTACTGCATACTTTCATCTTTATGACACTGAATGGGCAAATTCATAGAGGCAGAAAGTATGGAAGGGCCTTCCTGGGGATGGGAGAGGGGAGAGTGGCTGCTTAATGAATATGAACTTTCTCTTAGGGTGCTGGAAATGTCCAAAAACTGTGGTACTATTGCTGTGATGAATCACATGACCCCAAGTAAGTTGTGGAGGAAAGGATTTATTTGGCTTATGCCTCAGCATCCATAATGCATCACAGAAGGAAGTTAGGACAGAACCTTGAACAGGGTGGGAACCTGGAGGGAGGAGCTGATGCAGAGAGCATGGAGGGGTTCTGCTCACTGGCTTGCCCCTTATGGATTGCTCAGCCTGATTTCTTATAAAACCCAGGACCACCAGCTCAGGTATAGCACCACCTACAATGGGTTGTGTCCCCCATGTCCCATCAATCCCCAATTAAGACAATACCCTGTAGGCTTGCCTACAGCTGGATTCTATGGAGGCATTTTCTCCTTTTCTGAGGCTTCCTTTTCTCTGATGACTATACCTTTTGTTAAGTTGACGTAAAATTAGCCAACGCAATGATTACATACCATAGTGAACTCGGGGTTCAAAGTGACCCTTTTTACGATGTAGTTTAATCACAGAACAGTTCTGTGTGTCTCTCTCTACTCTAACGCTATGCTGCTGAGATCTATCGCAGCCCTATGTTATACTTTGATATTTTGCAGGACTGGTTTCATTATGGATCCCTTCATCGCCAGAACTTCTTTCTCAGAATTTTCCTAGAAATTCTTGTATATGCATTACGATAGACAAAGATTAGAATCTTTTACTCAGTTTTCATATGAGGGCTATTGATTTTTTTTCATATTTTTAGAGCAGTTTTAAATTCATAGCAAATTAAATGTAAGCTTCAGGTCTAGCTCTGTGCCCTCACCCCCTTCACACCGCATGCACACTCTCTAGCACTGTCCTTTACCATAGCAGTACATTTGTTCAGATCAATGAAGCTGTATTGACATATCAGTATCATCAACAGTCCTCAGTTCACATTAAGGTTCATACTTGGTGCTGTTCTTCTGTGGTTTTGACATGTGTGATAATGGCACTTTTCTGTCACGTCATGGCACTATCATGTAGCGTGTTTCACAGCCACAAAACAATCTCTGTGTTCTGCCCATTCAGCCATCCTTTCCCAATAACTATGACTTTTTCCTTTATCATCATCATCATCATCATCATCATCATAGCTTCTCTTTTTCCAGAATGTCAAATAGTTGGAACTAGGTACGTGAAGCCTTTTCAGATTAGCTTAAGAGTTAGCAATATTAATTTTCCCTCTATGTATTCTCAAGGCTCATTTTTAACACTAAATAATAGTCCATTATTATGATATGTCACCACTCATCTACCTACTTATCTACTGAATAGCACAGTGATTGCCTTCAAGTGTTGTTAATTATTAATAAAGCTATTATAAGCACATACATGTAGGTTTATATATGGCTATAGCCTTTCAAGTCTTCTGTTTGGGTAAACACAGAGAAGCACAATTTCACGATCGTATTAAGAGTATGCTTATTGCTTCTCTGTTGACAGGCTGTTTTCAATGTGGATTCTGTGGTTTTGTACTCACTACTGTGATGACAGAAAGCTGTCACTCTATGTCTATATTTAGATGTTTGGACATCCTGAGAGGTAAGCAGTAGGCTGCCTGGCTTTTGGTCTCAAAGTTTATTACTCAATTTGTGGCTGACTTTCCATTATTCCAATCAAAAATGCAGGTGACGGCACATGTTAGCGAGTATGTGGAGAAAGTGGAACATTCCTCCATTGCTGGTGGGATTGCTGGTGGTACAACAACTCTGGAAACCAATCTGGAGGTTCCTCAGAAAATTAGAAATAGATCTACCAGAATATCCAGTTATACCACTCTTTGGCATATACTCAAAAAGTGACCCATCTCCCCCCCAGCCCCCCATGCCATGCCACAGGGACACATGCTCATAGTGCAGATGTACCACAACGGAAGAATGGATACAGGAAATGTGGTTCATTTACACAATGGAATACTATTCCGCTGTTAAGAACAAGAACATCATGAGTTTTGCAGGCAATTGGGTGGAACTAGAAAATATCATCCTGAGTGAGTAAACTCATGCCTAAAAGGACATACATGGTATGTACTCACTAATAAGTGGATATTAGCCCAAAAAGTATAGAATATCCAGGATACAATCCACAGAACTCAAGAAGGTTAGCAAGCTGAAGGGCCCAAGTAAGGGTGCTTCAATCCCACTTGGGAGGGAGAAGAAAGCAATCATGGGGGATGGTGCAGAAGGAGGGACCTGGTTGAGAGAGGGGAAAGGGGAACATGATTAGATATTGGGGGAGACAAGAGTGAAGCCCTGAGGGCCAGCAGAAAGAATTGGAAACAGGCAACCTCAGGAGGTAGGAGGTGGGGGGTATAGCAAGAAACATTCAAAATGGACGGCCATTGGCTCCCAGCTCAGCCACCATGTTCCTGCATTAGAGTCTGGCACCACTGGCTGCCTCAGTGGCGCCTGCCTGGGGCCCACAAGAGATTGGCGCAGCTGGTGCCTCTGTTGGCCAGCTCCGAGGCTTCTAAGGCTCTAGGCATGACCCCTGGGCCAACTCTGCCACACCACGGAGCTTGGCTTAACCCCAGACAATAACCGCCATCCTCATGGTAGATATCACAAAACCCAGTATCCAGTAGAAATAAGACTCTTAATGCTTAAAGTTAACCAGTGGATTTATATATCAGCAAATACTCAAATCACAAGATGCCTACACAGATTAGACAAGTTATCCCATCTATCCTGACGTTTTCATATCATCTCTACCAAAGGCTGGTTAAAGCCACGCTCATTAACATCAGCTTCCATCTCTGCCTCATTTCTCTCTCCTCCTTTCTCTTCGCCTTCCTCTCTCTGCCTCCCTTCGCTCCACCTCACTTTTCCCTATCCAATCATAGGCCTCCTGCTGCAAATAGAATGGGCATGGAAATTTCTGCCACAGAAGGGGACCCTCTAGAAAGTACCAGAGAGCTGGGAGGTCTCTCAGGACTCAAAGGGAAGGACCTTAGATGAAATGTCCAATAGTGAGGAGAGGGAACTTGTAGAGCTCACCTCCAGTAGAAAGAAAGGGCATCACATGGAGGGATGGGGTTGCCATCCCACAGTCAAAAACTCTGACTCAGAATTGCTCCTGTCTAAAAGAACTGCAGGGACAAAAATGGAGAAGAACTAAGGGAAAAGAGGTCCAGTGACCAGCCTAAATTGGGATCCATCTCAAGGGGAGGCTCCAAGTCCTGACACTATTACTGATACTGTGGTGCGCTTACAGACAGGAGCCTAGCATGGCTTCTCTCCGAGAGGCCCAAAAAGCAGCTAACTGAGACAGAAGCAGATACTTACACCCAATCGATGAACTGAAATCTGAGACCCCTGTGGTTGAATTAGGGAAAGGGTAGAAGAAGCTGAGGAAGAGGGCAACCCCATAGGAAGACCAGCAGTCTCAACTAACCTGGACCCCTAAGATCTCTCAGATACTGAGCCACCAACCAGGCATCATACACCAGCTGATATGAGGCCCCAGACACATATACAGCAGAGAACTGCCTGGTCTGGCATCAGTGAGAGAAGAAGCACATAACTCTCAAGAGACTTGAGGCCCCAGGGAGTGGGGGGGCCTGGCAGGGGTGGGGGCATCCTCTTGGAGACAGGAAAGGAAGAATGGGATGAGGAACAAAACAAAGCAAAACAACAACAACAAAAAACCCAACAACAACCCAAAAAACCAACTTGTCAAAGTACTGACATGAATAATGTCTCAAGATACCATAAGCACCAACTTTGGCCAAGCTGGCCTTATAACATAGTAACTGCTTCTATTGATGAACAATGAAAACATGGAACATATATACTCTTTCCATTGCAAAATATTATTTTTATTTCAAAAAAAAACTAAAGATTTTAGCTGGCATGTGGACCCACTCCTTTATTCCCAGCACTCTAGAGGCAAAGACAGATGGATCGCTGTATTAGCTACATAATAAGGCCCTATCTCAAATAAAGCAAAAGAAAAGAAGAGAAAAGAAAGGAAAGGAAAGGAAAGGAAAGGAAAGGAAAGGAAAGGAAAAGAAAGGAAAGGCAAACAAAACAAAACACAACCTCAAAATCTGAAGGCATGATATGTGTAAAAAATGCACACTGTAGACAGAGATGAGTTTTCACCATCTTCCTCAGAGCCAATCAGGAGACTGGGTTAAAAATTCCCCTCTAGACAAGCCGGACTGCATAGGGCTTGACGTCAAAAGTATCCCCTCTCCAGGAAAAAGACATCGGGATGGGTATGGCCCTCATGTCTCATTGGACAACAATAGGGGGACCAGAGCCCTTACAAGGTCCTCTTCAATTACTGGAGGTCAGGCCTCTATCCCCGCCTTAGCAAGATTAGAATCGCCACAGCCCTTCTGTACTTAGAGAAGGGAGGAGATGTCAGGGGCAGTCCTGCTTACACACTGAAGGCCTAAAATCAGCCATAGGCCTAAAATCAGCAATAAGCCTGTCATACATGTATACTAACACCAAGTCTTGGGTCTCTGGAAAAACACTGAAACAGATGGCTATAAGCTATTGTAAACAGGCAGCTTTTGTGGAAATTTACTAGCCTGAGTAGTCATAGACCTTGTAAATAGGTAGCCTTGGCAGATAATACCAACTTAGATAAGGACAAGTGAATCATAGGCAGAGTCATAGCCACCTGTCCCCTCAACCTTCACCCAGCTGATACCCTGTTCTGAAAGATATCTGTATTCCTCCTGAACACCCATGCTCCAGTGTCATCCTCTTCCCCACATCCTGCCTTTTTGTGTTTATAACCCCTGTGTGAATAAGTAAAAATTATGATTTGAAAAAAAATAAATTATATATATAAAATATTCCCCCTTAGTATTAGTCTCTTCCCACTTCAAATTTCCAAATATGATACCAGCAAATACAGGCTCCAACACTTTCTAAAATTATGCTCATTTTCTGTACAGAATTTAAAAACTAGTTTTGTGTTCACAGAAAGAAAAGGGGGGGGGTAAATTTGTATTGCTTCTTGCAATGATTTCAGAGATATACACACGTGGGAATTCCTTTACCATCCTTTCGTTTTAAAGCACATCCTGTCTGAAGCAGAATTACTGGTGAACTGAAGCAGGCACCTCAGGGCAACTTAATTTAAAAACAGATTAGAAAGCTGCATGCAGTGGCACACACCTGGATCCCCCCCCCCCCCAGGTGAAGACAGAGGACCAGGAGTTCAAGGCCAGCAAGGCCAGCAGGGGCAACATAAACCACTCTGTTCACATTCAATAAAGCAAGCAAGAGATTACAAAAAGATATGTTTTTAATATAAAAGAGTGAGGATTTTACAACAAAAAGAGAAAAAACCTTTTTGAGATTTTGGGGGAAAACCACAGTAGTTTTCTGCATACTTGTTCAATAGAAAGCTTTGGTTCATTCTAAGGGCTAGGGTGTGAGCAACTAGATGTATTTGAAGCTTTGAATATATTTCTCTTTCCATGGTGGTTCAATTCTACAGCACATGATGAAAGGAGTATACATTATTATAACTTTAAAGACATTGTGTCTCTGTGTGCTTTTAAAGGAGCAGAAGGAGTAGGTGTCTTAAAGGGAACAAAGTTTGGTCCCCTAACAATGAGGCATCCCCGGGGACTACCATCGAGGGACAATAGAGTAACTTTATCACCACTCTCCCACTTCAGAGGCATGGAGGGCTATGATTGGGCCCACTCCTTCTCCCATCCTTATAGTTTCTGGTCCCTAATCATGTGTGCTCGGTACCTCTCCTGCATCCTCTGTTCTCCTCACCTCAGTGCATCTCTAGCTTAGGCCTGGACACCATCCTTTCTCACCAGAATTATTTGGGTGTTTTTTAAATTTACTTTTCAATTCTATCACAATTTCACATTTGTATATAATTCTGGGGACCCCTTCACCCCTATTACTCTCTTTCATCCTCCTTCCATGCCACCCAGCCCCGTCATCTCCCCAGCACATGCCTCTCCTACTCTCATGCCTTTTGTTCTGTTGGGTTTTGTAACACACTGACTTAGCTGCTTAGGACTGCATTTCACCTTCCCTGGGAATTTTGCTGGAAAGAGTCCTCGCAGCCCCCATGCTTTCCTCTACCAATTTGCTCTCCACGTAACAAGTAAGAATCACCGTTCCAGCAGCAGGGCTTCTCTATAAAGCTCTTTGATAATTTCCTGTTGCTGCCAAACAGACCACAAGTGTTTACATAGCTTGTGAGCCTCTAGTGATCTGAACCTCAACCAATTCTTCTCCAGCCTTACTCCTTTTGCTCTTGCAAATCTCCAGTAAGTGATGTTCTCTTTTCTAGATCTTTGCCTGTTTTCTGGGGAATGCCTGCTGGCCCTGGGCATACTCTCACATCTCAATCTGTTCACTGTAGCCTCACTCCACACTGACAATGAATACACTAAACATGGCGTATGTCAGGGCTGTTCATGTCTCCACTGACTTGAATGTGATCCCATAGAACTACAAGATTCCAACATGTTACACTCTACAACTGGATGGTAACCATGCAATGCCACAGAGCATAGACTTGATGTACATATTGAAATACAAAAACAGTTAAAACTTTTAGGTTCGTTTTCTGTTGTTCAACCAAAGGCCACGGAGTGACTGAATGGTGAGCACAAGGATTGGTTCATCTCATGGTCTTCTCAATTCCATGTTTGAAGGGCCACATATGGTAGAAGACACTTGGCTTGTGGGAATCTTTTAAGTTAGTGGAGGCATCACTCTGCTAGTCTGCAAGCTTGCTTTGTGGTAACTCACTCTCATGGTGACTGCTTCAATCCAACAAAACTCTCCTTCATCTCCTAAGACTTAACGTGCTCTCTCAGGAAACACAATTGACTTCTGAGGAAACCTCACCTCCACCCCCACCCCCACCCCCATGTGCAAGGCCTGGACTCCTGACACAACTTCACTGAGGAATTTAGGTTCAACATGAGTTTGGGTGGGCGCAAACCACATCTGAACCATAGGCTGGCTGCAGATGACTAGAATGGAAACACAACAGAAACTTTCTGAAAATCTTTGGGGAAACTGGGGGGCTGAGACATGATCCTAGCTTACAGTTCCAAGTTACAGTCCATCAAATCAGGGAAGTCACAACGGCAGGAGTTTGAAACGGAGAGGAATGAATACAGGCTCAGTCTCTTGGTTACTTGTTTGTGTTCTGTTTGATTTCTCCTCTGGCACACACATCAAAATCTCCTGTCTAGAGAATGGTGCTGCTCAGACAGAACTGGGTTTTCCTACGTCAATTAACCAAATTAAGAAATTCTGCAGATACGCCAGCAAGCCAACACAATGTAGGTAACATCCAATGGAGACTTTCTTCCCAGGTGATTCTAGGCTATGCAAAGTTCACAGTGAAAGCTGACATACACTAAAATAGCTTGTTCATGGTCCCTGAATTGATTCTTGCAGGTAAGTGAGGTAAGCAGAGATTTGCTCGGGGAGCACAGTAACAATCGACAAGTGCTGGATTCTGCTCCGTGTCTTGTTCTTCGTTATCTCCAGACCTGTAGTTCTAACCATGTGTTATGTATCACTACCTGAAGGGCTCAGGGGTGTCTCAGACACAGCCTTTCTAGAAAGTTATCTCTACCACAAGACCTGCTGCATTTCCTATGTTCCCTCTCCTAGCTAAGGCACCGCTGCCTGCTCCGGTGGGAAGCTTCTGTTTCCTGTTCCTACCGTCTGCATGCTGTTCACTACCCTTTTCCTCAACGGTCCTTTTAAAGTCTCTTACTAATGCTCAGACCCAGTTATTTCTTTTTGTCCTTATTCTGCTATTTCAGAAAGGCCCTACTTTTCTCTGTGGAACAGTCTGCTGCTGGCTGACTTCTTCCGACTCTCCTATGGGTCTCACTCAGTCATCAAACTTCAGCTGGAACACTATTCCAAAAAGTTCAAACCTGATTGCATGGTCTCGTCTGACTCAGATCTCCCTCACCCTCTGGATAAAGCACTTGTGGAATATTTATTGCCTGGATTACCTTATCAAAATTGATCTCCGCAGTTCTTTAGAATAGCTTAAGGGTGACATTATCCTACTCTTCTAGAAAGGGTACTCAGGCTAAAAGAACTTGAAGAACTGTGCCCGCAGCCCCACAGCCAGGCCTCTCTGTGCCTCCTGTTTCTAGGTCTCACTGACTATATTTTATTAAACATTGGCCTTTTCACTTTGAGAGAGATTACTGATTACATAGTTGAGTCTGCCAGTCAGACACAAAGAAATAGGCTTTGGTTCCGATGATTGGTTGTCGCTACCGCTTGGCAAAATTATCTTGTACTGCAGTAAACGTGTGATTAACCAAGGTCTTCAGTCACACAGAGTTTATGTCAAGAGCACACATAAGAGAAGCATGTAAAGTCACAGGCAAAATAACTACATTACTAAAATAAATGGAAAAGATTGGCTTTTTTTTTTCTTTTACATTTATCTACTGGGGGGGGGAGACTTATTACCATGGCAAAAGCTCAGAGGTAAGAAGTCAACTGTGGGAGCTGATGCTCTCTTTCTACCACAGGGATTCCAGGGGTCAAACTCAGGTTGTCAGATTTGGCAGCACTCTCCCAATCCACCAGGCCACCTCGCTGTTCTTTTGACAGGAAATTTAAAAATATAACTCCGAATCTCTACTCTTTGATCTCCAATGTCTAAACGTCTCCTAGAGCATGCATCCTAATTGTTAAAGTCAAACTTACATAGAGCAGTACGTGGCATATAGTAGATGCTCAGCAAACATTTGTCAAATGAATGAATGAAGGGTTAGGGAAAGTAAAGTCCTTATTATTCTAAGATTCAGAATCACCTCCTTACAGTTTTCAAATTCTTCCTATTTAGGGGCCACAGTAGGCCAAAATATTGTCGCTGTGTTTCTTATGCAAAAGTCAAAGAAAAACACTTCATCAGTTAAACTGAAAAAAGGGTATTCTGTTGGAACAACTTGCCTGATAAAAGCATTAGTAAATATTCGTGAGGCTCCAGCATTGAAAGTTTCCATGAAATCTCAACTATGCAAGAGTTTGGGGGTTATCTGTAGACTAGATTCCCTCTTGGCAAACCCTCTCCCTAGCTTTAGTCAGAGTTACACAGCTGATAACGGTGATGAAGGCAATCGTCCCATTCATTGGCTCAAAACAAAAACAGGATCCACTGGTTTTCTGGGTGAGAGAAGGAATGGCCAATATGTGATCAGTCAGGAAAGGGGCACAGCATGGCCTGGACAGAGGAAAGGGGCACAGCAT
>NW_021620966.1:8547742-8699557 GCF_004785775.1 Grammomys surdaster | reverse complement strand
AGGAAAGGGGCACAGCATGGCCTGGACAGAGGAAAGGGGCACAGCATGGCCTGGACAGAGGAAAGGGGCACAGCATGGCCTGGACAGAGGAAAGGGGCACAGCATGGCCTGGACAGAGAACATGCTGCATTTCTAGGTTTTCAGTTCATAAAAACCTTCTCTTTCTAGCATCAGAATCATCATATTGAAGGCTCTCACAAGAGAACATTGGGAAATCAAATCTTATCTCCTTAGAAAGTCAGATGTTCACAGTGGTGATTGCGATGTTTGATCTGCTCCATCGGTATGCTGTAACTGAGAAGATGCATGGGGCTGAGGGGAGGAACTAAGCCCAAGTTCCCTTTGCAATGAAATTATGCAGCCTAGGGTGGCCTTAAACGGATCCTCCTGCCTCTGCTTTCCATATGCTGGACTACAGGCATGCACCACCATACCAGATTTATGTCATACTGAGGAGTCAAACTCAGGGTCTGGTGCATGCTAGGCAAGCGCTCGACCACCTAAACATACCCCTTCTCCTGTAACAATGGAGATCTGACTTGATTGTAATACATTACAGCATGCTAGTTCCTCTTGTATCATTCCTAGTTAGATGCTCCTTATTGATGGATTTATATCTAATATCCTCCCGCTCCTAATAAAATCTGTATAGGACGCACATGTTCCGATAAATATTAACCTAGATAAATCTAAACCTAGATAAAGTGATCTTAGTTCTCAAACACAGAAAACAGCAACAACAAAAAAAATGCAACCATGGCATAACATTGGCTAATTTGGAAATTCTAGAGGTGGGGTAACAATTAGGTCAGCATTAGCATATAAAGTCTATACATTTTTCAGATCCCCTTTTTTGGCAGGATTCATGCTCTGGGGAGTATGTTCACAAGTGCCCTGCACACCTGCTTTGACAGAGGAAGCACAAAACCCTACTACCTTCTGTGTGTGGAGAGCTACAGTAGGTTGTCCTACATACAGGGCAGCCGTATTTGCCCAGCACTGAACAGCATTTATGAAAGGTGGAGATGGTACGAGCAATGAAGATGCTTGTTTGTTGGTTTGTTGCAACCCTGGAGTTTGAACCCAGGGCTCTGTGCACCTAGGCAAATGCTCTGCCATTGAGTTAGGCTTTGAGCTGCTTTGTACGTACGTTTATGCAAATTCACCTTTTTCTCTGCGAATGGGGCACTCTGCAGGAGAACCAACTAGTGCTGTTTCCCTCTGCATCTTTGAGGGTGGGGCTTCCTTCCTGCTGTGAAGTGGCATAGGAATCGTCATAAGGAAACCACTCACTTTCCTGTCTTGTTTTTTACTCTCGTGAAGTATGTAATAGATCAAATTCATTCTCTTTCCTGACATGATCAGATTTGCCTTCCTATGTGATTTTTGTTTTGTTTGTCCTGAAATGAATTGTACACAAAACGTATAGCAGCTGCCTGTAACAGATAACAGTCAAATGCTAGGCCATGGGTCACAGTGGTCAACCTCCTCTCCTCTGTCCCGTGACATTGTGGGTCTCTGTATACTCAACTGACAGAGTGTAAGAAGCGCTGGCTGCATTTCGATTCCAGCAGAAGGGGAAAATCTACTTAGAATTCAAAGTACTCATTTATGGAAAAAAATGTATCTGAAACTCTCCTCTAGAAAATCAAAGAGAAATAAAGGAGGAAATCCCCTTAAGACTTAAGAAAAAAAAAAGTCTATGTCTCATCTTCGTGAATGACAGAAAACAATGCAGGTGAAGCTGCTGGCAAGGATAGTTTGAATTCAGTTGTCAAGGGTCACATTGTCATGGGCAAGGGCACTGGCGAGCGAGCGTCTTCTTGACTAGTATTTACTGCTGGGTGCTTACAAGGCTTTCCCACCCTGGGCTGCTCTTTCTCAGGCTGCCTCGCGGTTACTGTGGATGGCGAACCACACCCTTTCGATCAGATAAACCTAAAATATGATGATGAACCGGGGAAAATAAGACTTCTATGTTCATAAACTGCTGTTTTTAAAACTACAGAAGACATCTAAAAGGAAAACAACCTACTTTTTGCTTTGACTTTTTAGTGACTCTGTGACATTCTAAACAATATTATTGCTTATCAAGTTTCTTTTCATTGGGTTAAATAAAGTTCGCAGTATCTAAGTCTTCTTATAAGGAAGACTCTCATTTCTCCCTGGCTTTCTCTCTTTCTCCTCTCCTCTCTCTGTCTCTGTCTGTTTGTCTGCCTCTGTGTGTGTGTGGGGGGGTGGTGTCTGTTTGTGTCTCTGTGTGTGTGCGCATGTGTGCCTGTCTGTCTTTGTATGTGGTCTGTCTGTCTGTCTGTCTGTCTGTGTGTGTTATGTTTATCTTTCTGTCTGTTTCTCTGTGTGTATTTCTGTGCTCTCTCTCGCTCTCTCTCTCCCTCTCCCTCCCCGCCCTGTGGTGTCTGTCTTTCTGTCTGTCTGTTTCTCTCTCTGTGGTTCTCTCTGTGTGCTTCTCTCTGTCTCTGTTCATATGTTTGCTTCTGTTTTCTCTCTCCCTCTCTTTTTCTCTCCTTCTCTTTCTCTCTCCCTCTCTCTCTTTCTCTCTCTCCTCCCCGTGGTATATGTCTTTTTGTCTGTCTGTTTCTCTCTGTCTCTCTCTCCATAGGTGTGTTTCTGCTCTGTCTCTGTTTCTGTCTCTGTCTCTGTCTCTCTCTCTCTCTCTCTGTGTGTGTGTGTGTGTGTGTGTGTGCCTCCACCCTCTCTTCTTTCTGTTTTGGTTTTTTGAGACAAGGTCTCATACAGGTCAGGCTTCCTTTTAAATTATTACAGACCTAAAGTGACATTAGACTTGTGATCTTCCTGCCTCTACTTCTCAAGTGCTAAGATTACCTTAGTACTTGCTACCACCGTTCCTGGATATGTTTGAACTTCAAATGACCCTATCAGTTAGTTTGTATATACTAGTGTGCTGAATTTCCCCATAAGCTATGCAGGAAGTACCCTACAGAAACATATCTGATGGTCCTAAAAGTCTCGAATTCCTTCCCCTAAATGAGAGGCTACCCGAGAGTTCCTGCTGTACAGACACTCTCAAGATCTCATTGGTACTAGATATTTTGTCTTTATGAAGATTTTTAGCATTCCCTCTTCCTTAGCCTCTCCATCAGCACCACATGACAAGCCTTTAGAGAATCAGTTCTCAGTCTGTGGGTTGCCACCTCCTAAGTATCACATACCAGATAATTGCAATATGGTTCATAACAGAGGCAAAATTACAGTTATGAAGTAGCAACAAAATAATTTTATGGTTGTGGGGTCACCACAACAGGAGGAGCTGTATTCAAGGGTCAAAGCACTAGGAAGGCTGAGAAACGCTAGCAGCAGAGCTTCGTCTCTGTGTTCTTTTGGACAGCTGCTACCTGATTGGTTGCCTCCTGTCCAGCATAGCTCCCAGAACTGCCCTTCCCACAGCGCTCTGATTAACTTCAATGCTCGGCTTAGAAACCTCTCGTGGTTTGGTTCACGTTCACCAGAATCGGTAATAGGTGTGACAAGATGTTTAATCACTACACCCTCTTGGGTGCTGTGTGGGAGGAAGTAGCCAGAACCTCATTTCATTGCTTCTAACCTCAAGAAGTTTCTCTTGGTAACCTCAACATACTACCTAGCCGTCGCCTTCTTAAAACACAGGCTGTAGTTAAACGGTTTTCAAGCGCTGCTGTAATACATGTGTGCTTCCTGAAACCTGGCCACCATGGGGAAACAATGGAAGGGTATTTAAGATCTTCTGTAGATTTCTAGAGAGCATATCCATAGGTACCTTCTATTTTCAGGGGAATTCTGCTAAATAGAAGCAACAGATCATTGGTTGCATTCACCCTAACCTGTTCTTTATTTACCACCTCAGCAGTTCCCACTTTTCCAATGCACCTTTCATTTTAGCCCAGCAGTGTCTGTGCGGCTCTTCACTCCCGGGCTTGGGTAGCATAATCTTATCTTCCCTAGCTGGTCCTTCTTCCATTGAGCTTCCATGGTGGTGCATTGTTTACGACTTGTTGAGGTGTATTTGTAAGTTTGCTGCTGTCACAGGGCTACCTCACGTCAGAGTGGGATGCCATTGTGGATCTGCATGGTGAACTCTTGCATCGCTCAGTTCCCAGGTACATTCCCACTTCTCCATGAACTTTCCCTGCCCCTCCCAGGAGCCCTCATTGCTTTAACTTTTACATTGCTACCTTAGCTAAGACAATATTCACACCAATACACAACCTTCAGCTTATTATAGCAAATTCTGTACATTTTCTTCCCCTTAGATTTTATGTCACTTGAGAGCAAGGCTGGTGATTTAATTTACATACTCAGGGTGTTTCTGCATTTGGTGCTTAATACCTGTTTTCTAGATGATTTCTTTAACCTCACTTCTATCCATAAAACTCTCACTTTACCCTTGATAGTAAAATATCACCTCCACTCTCTGGCGAGCCCATTGACTCTCTCATCTCAGGTCTTTGACACACAGGCCTTCACACATACTCTATCAGCTCCACCAATTCCTCACCTTACTTGGGGGCAGAACTGCAGGCCTCCAGTTTGGATATATTGTTTGCTTACTCTTGACTAAGGGAGCAGTGCTATGGTTCCTTCTGACCCACCAGTGATGCCATGTTTTCTGCCATTACAATATCTCCTGTGTGCTTATAGCTCTGTTATCTTTACCTTCTAGGTATCCTCTTCTGGGAACTTGCTCTGTGATTCCACTTAGTTAAGATATATGGCTCCATGGTCTAACCATCTCTGGAAATACCCTCTCAGGCACATCTTTAATGGCCTCTAGAGAACCTCTCAATATAGTCAAGTTAACAATCAAGATTCATTCTCTCTTTCTCTGTCTCTCTGTCTTTCTCTGTCTCTCTGCCTCTTTCTCTGTATCTCTCTCCCCTCTCTCCCTCCCTCCTTTCCTCCCTCCCTTCCTCCTTCCCTCCCCTACCCCCTCTCTGTGTACTAATAAGATTACTTTCCAGGAATTAAAACACTATTATTCTGCTCTCAGCATCCCCAAGCTTTTTTTAGAAATTATCCCTCAATCACACAGAGCATTATTTTGCACTCTAAATTGCTTACCTTGTGTTAAAGGATGACATCACAGGATAGGATAATATCTGGATAGGATTCCTAACTAGTGTAGTCACCTGTCTGGTTGTTGTTTGTCCCTCAACAAACCAACAAACCACAAAACAAAACAAAAAAACCCAGAGCTAATTGACTATGTTTAAGAATCTCTCATTCTGAAAATGATGACTTTCCCGTAGTAGATACTCAACATAAGATTTAAGACAAGGGAACATCTTATTTAACACACACACACACATACACACACACAAACACACACACACAAATACACACACACATACAAATACATGCACACAAATACACACACACACACATCTCTTTTCACTCCCATGATAACCATCTCAAAGATCAGTTTAAGGAGGAGTTTATTTTGGCTCCTGGTTTCAGAGGTGTCAGTCCCTGTTCAGCCTGTTCTATTCTTGGGGATCTGTAGTAAGCCAGAACATTATGGTTACATAAACACAGAGCAGATAAGATCACTCAGGTTACAGTGGTCAAGTTGCAAAGACAAGTGACAGGAAAGAACCAGGATCAAGGAATAGCTTTATAAACCATGTGTCCAGTGGCCCACTTCCACAGTTCTATCCTTCCCAATAGTCTATTCAAGATGTGAAATCATCAATAAAGTAGCTCAATTCAGTAGGTCAGAACCCTCATGACCTAATCTTCTGGAAAAATCCTGACAGATAAACTAAAATTGGTGCTCTGCTGCTATATCCTAGATATCTCTCCATCTAATCAGGTTGACAATTAAAATTAACCATATGTATATTATTTACATGTATATAATATCAGAGACTGGTAGTTTCAGTTGCCTTCTATGCAAAGGATAACTATTGAGTTATTCATTGACTCCAGCCATGTCTTAGACTGTAGGACCAGGGTTGCCAGCTCTTTTACCTCTCTGGACAGAATATATCATGATGGAAACCAATTAGTTTGGTTTTGGTTTTAATTATTGTCTGTTGTTCTCTGTCTCTTGTATACCACTGCCAAAGAAAAGAGCACTCAGAAAATCAGAGCCTGACGGCATCAGTATTCCTAAACAGATAGCCTGGGTTGTGTTGGCTGAAGAGCAGCCATGTCTAATGGGAACATTAGGGTGCTTCATTTGCTTCTGAGACTTAAAATGTGGCGTAATATAGGCTCAGTAAATATTAAAAATTTTAAATGTATACTTGATTGTGTGTGTGTGTGTTCACGTGGAGGTTAGAGGACAACTAATGGGAGCAGGTTCTCTCCTACTTTGTGGGTTCTAAATAGTGAACTGTGTCTGGAGGTGTGTCAGTCTTGGTGGTAAGCCCTATACTGACTGAGCCATCTTGCTAGTCCTCAATAAATATTTGTTGAATATCTATATGAACAAATGTATTATTATGTATTAATGAAAAAGTTCAGGAAATTTTTAGTGCCTTTTCAGTACAACATGTTTTTGTTGTTGTTTCTTGGAGAGGTTGTGGCAACTTACTGTATGGTCTTGTGCATGGTAAACAAGTACCTTATTAACAAGCTACAGCCCCAGCTTACAATTGTCCTTTAATCAAAAGCATGAGTTACAAAACTGACATTATTTTAAGTGAAGTAGGGTAGACACAAAGAACAAATATTGCATGATGCCATTTATAAAATCCCTCAAATAATCAACTTTCTAGAAAGAGGAAATGGAATGTTAGTTACCAGAAACTGGGAGGAATGGGTAATCTGGAGGTACTTTCCAGTGGGAACACACTTTTAATGTAGCATGCTAAAAATTCTCTAATATTGTTTGATGTTGACAGTAGCACCATGTAAATGCATCATATTTTATATTAATGAATTGTACTCTTATTAAGTGTCTAAATATTTCTGTCTGGCCGGGTATTCTGGCACACATCGATATTGTTAACGCTCAAGAATATCAAGTACAAGATTTGAGGTTTCAAGACAGTGAGATCCTGTCTTGAAAAGGCACAAACATTTGATGTATTTCTAGTTGATATGGGAGGTTTTTGAGGAGGCTCCTTTGTGTACATGGGCGTATGCATCCTATGACAGCTTTACGAGTATGGTCCAAAGACAAATATAAACCAGGTAAGTTGATGCTGATCTAAATTTTGTCTATAGAGAATTTTAATGTTTTGTGCTAACTCTAAATAGTGATACCTCTTGACGTCTTCATTATGTCAACCAGGATTTATCAGAAGAAATGTGTTGTTTCTAATTAATTTTCAAAGAATACGACAGAGCTATGTTCCTCTCTCTTTTCCAATCCTCCCTCTTCTTATAACTTCCTGCCCACCAAGATGTTTCTTTCTACCATTAGTTCTTACCTCATTCAATGTACACTGCAGGGTTCTGCCCTATGGATTTTCTCAAGGACATCCTTTATTCCCACTTTACAAAGCTTTCTCTGCCTACCCTTCTCCCCACATCTGAGAACATCTTTCCAGGCAATGACCTTGTCTCTCCCATTCCATGGCTGGGAATTTCAGCTTCTCTTTACATAGCCAAGGCTAATCCAACCAATCACCTGTTCTCTGCTTCTCATTCTCTCCTGTTTTCCATGGGACCAGAATTCAGCAGCCATCTCTTTGCCTTCTTCTGTCCTGTCTTTAGCTTTCCCACCTTAGTATATAAACAAGCTCAAGTGATCCCACAATTAAAAATGAGTGCATTTTAAAAGCTTGTTCTCTGAATTTTTCCTTCTGCTTAAACTTTAATAAACAAGCAAACAACTGCTGCTTGCTTGCTCCTTTTTCTTCAGTTCCTCTAGACCAATAGATTCTAACCTGTTGGTGTGACCCCTTTGTGGGTGACCCTGCACATCAGATATTTACATGATGATTCATGAAAGTAGTAAAATTACAGTTACAAAGTAGTAACCAAAATAATTTTATGGTTATGGGGCCACCACAACATGAGGAACTGTATTAAATCCTTCACAGCAATAGGAAGGTTGAGAACACTGCTCTAGACTGTCAGCTGCAAGTCGAGTATGAACATTAGTAGCTTGTGGCTGCATAGGGAACCAAATTCAACAAATAATTTTCATTATTTACTTATATAATGTGCAAGGTTGAAGCCACTGGCTTTTAAAATCTTCTGTCCCCAGGTTCTTAAGGCTTCATTTTTATCAGACTATAATAATCCCTTCTTGCTTTTGCTCTCTCCATTCTCAGCAACCAGTGGCTACAACTGATCAGTCCTTGACAGGTGAAGACGTCAGCCTGATGACATCATTATATACTAATCACTCAAAACTTGACTTCTTGGTCTCTGTGTTCTCCCCATGTGATGATTTGCATATGCTCAGCCCAGGAAGTGACATTTTTAGAAGGTGTGGCCCTGTTGAAGTAGGTGTATCAGTGTGGTATGGGCTTTAAGACCTTCATGCTAGCTACCTGGAAGCCAGTATTCTCCTAGCAGCTTTCAGATGAAGATGTAGAACTCTCAGCTCCTCCTGCACCATACCTGCCTAGATGTTGCCATGTTCCTGCCTTGATGATAATGGACTGAACCTGTAAGCCAGCCTCAATGAAATGTTGTCCCTTATAAGAGTTACCTTGGTCATGGTATCTGTTCACAGCAGTAAAACCCTAACAAAGACATTCCATTTCTAGATTTCAGTTGTGTGTTGATCAGACCTGTCTGTGACGTGCAAAGTACTTTATCACAGTTATTTTTCTCTTCAGCTGCCTCCCTTACCCCTTCTTTTCTCTATGTTGGTAGTTGGTTCCATAATCTACCAACTGCTCATGCCAGAAATATGGAAGTGATCTCTTGCTCTTCCAAATAATCAATCTAGCTGGATAGAAATGTCCCACCCCTTTCACCAACTTTCCATTCATTTTTTTTACCTGCTTCTTTGGGTGATGAGATGATGCTTCTTTCACTAAACGCCCAAATTAGATGATATCATAATAAAACAAGGATGTAGAATTATTCAAACATTGACAGGGATTCAAAATGTTTTATAAGACTATCTGGCAGGACAGATGCTTAAATAAGTTAAAACTAAGTATAGCTATATCACTTTATGTCCATTAGTTGGCTCTTAAAATGAAGTAAAACAAGCTGGGTGTGGTGACACATGTCTTTAATCCCCAGCACTCAGGAGGCAGAGGCAGGTAGATCTCTGAGTTTGAGGCCAGCTTGGTCCACAGAGTGAGTTCCAAGATAGCTAGAGATACATAAAGAAAGAAACCCTGTCACAAAAACAATACAACAACAACAACAATAACAAACAACAAGCAAGCAAATAAACAACCCCCCAAACAAAGACAAAACAAAACAATAAAGGAAAATAAACTAGAAAACGACAAGGTATGGGGATAGATACAGAAACCATTGTCTGTTGCTAGTTGAAATATAAATTACTGCAATATAGTCGCATAAAATGGTGCTACTTACACATTGACTACAGGACATAGGAGAAATCAATCCCAAACTGACTGCTGGGAGATGCTATGCAAACTGCTGGGGAGAAGAGACATTAATGGTCTCACCCAACCCTGGACTCTGCTCCTACAGTGGCATCCTTGCAGTCACACTATGCCTACTGTCAGAATAGTGGCATGGCTGTTATTGGGTAATTACATTTTCTTAAACATTGGATTTAAAACCTCCTCCATAGGAGACAATGTCATGCTTATATGCTCTAATCTTGATCAAAAGGCCATGAATGGGAGGTCATAGGCTATGATTATTTTGTTAAATGGTTACATTGTCAAATTGTCTGATAAACATTTGTTTATACCTATAGACCTGGACTGTTATCAGCCTTGGTCAAAGACTACTAATTTTGAAGTGGGCAGCAGCCTCTATGTAGAGAGTAAGAAACTGAGTACTCAGGCCTTAAAAGGGACACCTTTATCCAACTTGGGCTCTCTAAGGCTCAGGGAACATCTCAGAAGAAGATGTTGAAAGTGTAAGAGCTGAAGGATGGGGAGACATGATATAAAATGTCTTTGGGATACCACATGGCTGTTGCAATCATGAATTCATTGCAGCTCTGTTTATCTTCACAAGATCGAGATAGCCAAAACACTGGGATAGATGAGGCAGGTGTTCTCCAGACACCACTCCTTACAGAGGAGCTCTTGACTGTTGAAAGCTGTCCAGTAAAGGAAGAATCCTTTGAGAGTTTCTTACTGGTACATTTCCCATACTCTACTAAATGTCTGCACACCCATGCACATAAGGACAACAGTAACTGGACTCAGTGTGTTAGAAAAAAAAAGGAAGAAGAAAGAAAGAGGAAGAGACATGAAGGTAGGAAGGGGACACTTGGAGAGCTGGAGGAGAGAAATGGGAAGCAGATATGATCATATTTTATTGTGACTGTATATGAAATTATCAAAACAGAAAAAAATATAATGAAAATAGATTAAAAAAAATAAATCCAGGGTGCTTCAGCCGTGGATGCATTATAGTGCCATTATAGTTTGACTGGGAACTGTCCCCTACAGGCTCATGTGTATGAACAGTTGGTCCTCAGCTGGTGACATTATTTTGGAGGGTCATAGGACCTCGGTGGCAGGAGAGACATCTGTTGGAAATAGTTCACTGAGTGTATGCCTTTTAGGGTGATAGTTTGACCCTACATTTAGCCAAGGCTCTCTGCTACTTGGTCTGCTGAGTTGTGAGAAGCCCCAACTATATGATGAAATTATCATATGTCCCCAGACACCTTCGCTGCCATAATGGATCTCTTACCAAGGCCAACAGTGGAACAAATAGAGTTGGGTTTTCCTCACAAACACAACACAACACAACACAACACAAACCCACAGAATTGTCATACAATCTTGCAATTCCACTTTTAGGTAAATACTTAAAACTTTTAAAGCAAGTGTTAGGACAGGTATCTGTATGTCAGAATTCATAGTAGCATCAATCACAATAGCTAAAAGGAAAAATAATGCAAATATCTACCAGCAGAGGGCTGTTTCAACAAAATGTGGTACCATATGTGGCATGATGTCATTCAACTTGAGCAAGGAATGAAATTCTGTCACGTGCTATGGCCTCGATGAACCTTGAGTACAAAGCACCATAGTGTTACCCTAAGTGGAGTAACTAGACACTAAGGGACAAATAGGGCTGATGCTACTTACATAAGATACGGAAAACCTTCAGATTCATTCGAAACAAAGTGAGAAGGTAGCTGGGGGAGGGGCTTGCAGGTCATCATTGTCTCTTGAGTGGCATTCCATCATAAAATTGTTTAAAAAAAAAAGTATTTTTGTGTATTGTAGTGGTGGTGTATGCACTGTTGTGTGAACACACTTAGCAACACTAAATTTCACACTTAAAATAATGAAGATGGCAAACTATATGACATGTACTATTATTGTTGTGTTGTTGTTTTAAAAGTGTTAGAATTATTTGGAGTACCACCAGGAATGTCTTAAATGATTGGAGAGAGTGTGACCAGACTGAAGACTGAGGAGATAACATGGGTTAATTCTAAAAAGCAGAGCAGGGCTGCCTCTGACACTCCCCAGTGGAAAGACACAGGGGCCTTCTCTATCCCTACAGCACAGCTGGCTTCTAGTGACTGCAAAGATGAATGCAGAGTCCTTGCCTTTCACATATGCATCTCCCCAGACACTCAGCAGGAGAGGTGCATTTCCTATTTTGAACAAGGCCCCTTCTGCTTGTGTTAAGAGAAAGCAGTGCAGTAGGCTGGGTAACAAGTCACAACCACACATAAGCAACAAAGAAAGAATGTTGAAAAGGCAAAGCAATCCAAAATCCAAAAGTGGTCGGTGCACAAGAGAGAAACTACTCTGGATTAGAACAAAGCTTTCAGGGACTCTAGCAGGGAAATGTGTGATCGGTGGTAAGAGCCAAAGTAAACAGAGCAGGCCAGCTCAAAACTGCTTATCTGTGTGGTTTCCAGAGTGTCAATATACATGGAGAGTTGGCCAAAGCCATTAAAAGCATGGAAGTCAAAACAAAAGTCAGGGACTGAGCCTCTGCCAGGCTTCCTCTACAGAGTCTCAGCTCTGGAGAAGTGAGCAGGAGGTGGCAGTCATGTTCCCCCACAACACACAAACACCCATGTTTGTGCGTGTACACACACACACACACACACACACACACACACACACACACCGATTTTCTCTGAGCCCTGGGAAAAATAATTTAAATTGACAATGAATGCTACCCGTGAAGGAAATGACCTCCTCTTTTAAACATATATTTTATTTAATGAACAATTGTATTCCAGTCAAATAGAAGCGTTTTTTTCTATCTAAACTGTCCTGCAGTGGGGGGACAACTATGTACTCTTTGAGATTTTTTTTTTCCATCTTATTAAATCCAAATAGCCTCAGTTCTGTGAATGCCACCAGGCTATGGTGTTAGGTGGATCTGCATGGCAAATTATACGAACTGGGAAAGTAGCTTTACTCATGGGGATGACTGTGCCTCAGTAATTAGCAGTTCACACAGCAACCATATTATGGGATAATTTAGAGTAGGAGGCGAGGACAGAGAGCAGGAAGCAAATTCCACACACCGATCATTCATGCAGTACAGTTCACTGGGTACAGATGTGGGCTGCTGGATGTTCACATCTGTTGAGTCATTTCTCCAATATCTCAGTGCCAGTACATAACAGAGCATAGGCCGCTTTCAGGTTAAAGTCCCTGGGTTAGCCCCTCCCTCATGTCACCTCCTGGTTACATTAGTTAAAAGGGCAAGGTTCTGCATTCCCTGTCCCTGTATCTGAACTTCTCCCATTACTCTCTAGAGCACAAACTCCTCCTCCCCTTCCTCCTCCTCCTCCTCCTCCTCCTCCTCTTCCTCCTCCCCTCCTCCTCCTCCTCCTCCCTCTTCTGGAAACCAAGGGCCCTGGCTGCTACAGTTAGCAATATGACTTTACCACTATATCGTCATTACCAATGACGATAATAATCATGATAATTGATTAAATTCAATTGTTAATGACTGGAACTCACTTAAAACTTCTGCAAACCTTATTTCATTTAATATTTTCAATGGTCTTGAAAGTATGTGTGCAGGTAGTGATGGCACACTTTTTTAATTCAACACTTGGGAGGTAGAGGCAAGTGGATCTCTGTGTTCCAGACCAGCCTGATCTACAGAGTGAGTTCCAGAACAACCAGGGTACACAGAGAAACCCTGTCTAGGAAACAAAACAAGAAGAAGAAGGAGGAGGAAGAGATGAGGAAGAAGAGGAAGAGGAGATGGAGGAGGAAGAGGAAGAGGAGGAGGAGGAGAACGAGGAGGAAGAGGAAGAGGAGGAAGAAGAGGAAGAAGTGAAGACAGAAACTTCCTCTTAAATCATTGTTTTGGCCAGAGTGAGCCCAAATTTTAATTCTCTAATTAGCTGGGCAGGTGTGACATATACCTTTAATCCCAGCACTTGGGAAGTAGAGGCAGGTGTATTTCTCTGAGTTTGAGGCCAGCTTGGTCCACTGGGCAAGTTCCAGGTCAGCCAGGGCTACACAGAGAAACCCTGTCTCAAAACAAAAACAAAAATAAAAACAAAAACAAACAAAACAGAACAAAACAGAACAAAACAAAACAAAACAAAACAAAAGAATCCAGTTTCTTTCCTGGCATTGAAGCCCCATTTTGAACCCCTGTCCACTGACTGGTTCCTTAGCCCCGTGTTCTGCTCCTGGGACTATTTTGCCTCCAGCTGCTGCTTGGTTGTTGCTGAGATGCTTCATGCCACTGGCTTCCTCTGGAACAAGATACTCTTCCACCTGATGGTTAATTTTCTCCATCAGTGTCTGGTTCATCCTGCTCCATTGTTGACTCCAGGTCAAAGAGCCGAGCACCCTCTTCTCCATCTTGCTCAACAGGACCTCTTACCCTTCTGTGATAGCAATATTTGAAATGCTAATAAACTGTGAGCTCAAAATCCCACCTACCATACAGTCTGCAATATTAATGTTATGGAATAGTCATGGATTAAAAAAAATAGCTCCACCCTAGAACAACTTATGAAATAGAAAATATTCTGTAACAGCTCGTACGTGGCCCAGGATTCCACTGGCCTTGTCTATCCTGCCTTCTAGGTCATCAGCTAGACTCTGTGGACCTGTCTGGAGCATGCCTTCTCTGAACCACATGGTCTGTTTCCCGGTGCCAACTGTTTATCTGGAGGATACTGTCCATCCAGGATGCCACCTACATAGTCTGGCTACTTATACCACTTATGGGCCCAGTTGAAACACCTCATCAAGGGGTGTGGGATTTAGCATCTTCATTAATCAGCGCTATGTATGTCTGGAAACGCAGGAGAATGGACTGCTGGTGGGGTTAACTTGAGCTAATAAAAATCAAGGATGGCAGCTGCAAACCAGCAATTTCTTTCTTCTGTTTCTTCTCCTCCTCTTCCCTCACGATTACTTGCGGACACACCTTTCCAGTGTGGCTCCGATGACTAGTGCAGCGCAGTAAAAGTCACGGTCTCTCACTGGTTTATTCGGAAGCAGTGGCTGGCATGGCAACCTCATGCTACTTTCTTTACGGAATATCCTCTTTCTCCCTCAGTCCCATTGCCCTGAGATGACACCTTGTTTGCACAACTAAATTGCTTTGTCTGTGCTGAAGACCCTGCTTCCTGGGGAACTCGGGAATAACATAAATGTGAACAGAAATATCTGACCTATTCTTTAATATAGCTCATTAATAGAGTTTGATATTGAATCTGCTTTCAGACGTATTGTGAAAAAAGAAGATATTAGGGCTGGAGAGATAATCCAGTGGGTAAAGGGCTTGCTGTTCAAGCATGAAGACCCAAATTGAAGCCCCAAACCTAGGGTTAAAAATGAAAAAAGAAAACACATGTGTAGCCAGTGTACTGGTGCATGCTGGGAATCATACACAGCACAGGAGAGGGAGAAGCAAGTAGGTTCCGAGGCCAGCCTAGGCTACTTAGGGAGTTCTAATCAAGTGATCGATCCTACCTCAGTCAACACAGTGAACAGTGCCCAAGTTACAACACAGTGTTGTTCTTTGGCTTCTGCATGCATGTACACTCATATATACACAAACACATCATTAAAAAGGGAAGAAATTAACTCAACTGGACCTTGAATAATTCTGAGAATTGTTTAAATCAATTTTCTACTTACTGAACAGCTTGTGGTCCTGGGAGTTTTGCATGCACTATGACTTTTCTGATATGGCTTGGCTTTGAGAGAAGTAACCCAGGCTGACCTTGAGCCCCAAACCTACCTTCTTCAGCCGCTTGAGTCCTAAAATCATAGGTTTGCACCTGCATGCCCAGCTACTCATTTTGTAATTTTACAGGCGAGCAACTCAAGAGATAGCATAGTTGATAGTGATCTAAAGTCATATGATACAACCTGGTCACCAGGAGGTAGATCCAATCTTACTAAAGCCAAAGTACTTAGTTACTAGTTTTCAAATAATTTTATGAAAAAAAAATCAATGAGGGCAGAGAATCAGGGAAAATGGACTCCTGAGCTAAAATTTCACTGAATGAGCCAAAGTGTGAAAGCAGAAACATTAGTTGTAAGAGAAGGTATGGATTAAGGTTCTCATTTATTACCCTAAGTTATTTATTATTGTATATGTGCCCATGTGTGTATGTGCCCATGTATGTGTCAGTGTCAATGTGTGTGTATGTCTGTCTCTGTCTCTCTCTCTGTCTGTCTCTCTGTCTCTCTCTCTGTCTCTCTCTCTGTCTCTCTCTGTCTCTGTCTCTCTCTCTCTCTCTCTCTCTCTCTCTGTGTGTGTCTGTGTGTCTGTGTGTCTGTGTGTCGTATGTACTTATGTGGTACGCTCAGAGGACGTTTTCCATACTGAACTCAGATCACCAGGCTTGGCAGCAAGCTCCCATCTTGCCACCCTGGCTTAAACTTCTCTATGATCACTTCTCTCCACACAAACTCTGACCTCAACTTTCCCCCGCAACCAGCCCATAGTAGGTACCACAACATAACTAGAACAGGCTTGCGATCAGGGCCAGCATCTAAGCCAGCATTTCCTTCCACTATTTGTGTTTTGCCAACAAAGCAAAACAAAAGCACTTTGTGGTTTCATTCCACAACTTCAGTGATAAGGGGTTTAAAGGAACAAATACACAAATCTGCTTTAGGAATAAATAATGATACCAAACTATTTCCTGTTTTGATGGAGAAGGATAATAAGTGAATGGGAAAGTGCGGGACCCTTGGGAGGGATGAGAGCAGAGGGAACCAGTGCTTACCCACGCACATGCTTTATTCCTAGTTCTCACAGGTCATTGTCATCTGAGAACAAGGAGAAAACATTAGGCATGGCCTCCTTGTGGGCCTCCCCAGCAAGTCAGAAAACAACTTGTATCTCCTTAATGAACTTAAACAGAAATCTAATCCAAGCTATGATACTTATTTAAATTGGATAGAATTCTCTACCAGTTAAGGGATGGGGTCATCCACCCATCTCAAAAATTTTAACCCAGAATTACTCCTGTCTAACGGAAATGCAGGGACAAAGAGTGGAGCAGAGACTGAGGGAAAGGCCATCCAGAGACTATCTCACCTAGGGATCCATCCCATCTCCAGTCACCAAACCCAGTCACTATTGCTGATGCCAAGAAGTGCTTCCTGACAGAGCCTGGTATAGCTGTCTCCTGAGAGGCTCTGCCACATGTACCAATATAGATGTGGATGTTAACAGCCAACCATCAGACTTAGCACGGGGATCCCAATGGAAGAGTTAGAGAATAGACTGAAGTAGCTGAAGGGGTTTGCAACCCCATAGGAAGAACAACAATATCAATCAACCAGACCCCCCCAGAGCTCCCAGGGACTAAACCACCAACCAAAGAGTACACATAGAGGGACCCATGACTCCAGCCACATATGTAACAGAGGATGGCTTTGTCTGGCATCAGTGAGATGGGAGGCCCTTGGTCCTGTGGAGGCACGATTCCACAGTATAGGGGAATGCTAGGGGGGTGAGGCAGGGATGGGTGGGTGGGTGGGAGAACACCCTCATAGAAGCAAGAGCCGAGGGGATGGGATAGGGGGTTTGTGTGTGTGTGTGTGTGTGGGAACCGGGAAGGGGGACAGCATTGAAAATTTAAACACATAAAATAACCAATAAAAAAATTCTCTATGGAATGTCAACTGTTGCTTTTTCTCCCCTTCTTTCTGTTTAGTTAGCTCACAAAATGAGTTTCAATATGACGTTCTCCTGCATATCTGTCATTGCCCATTGCTGTATTCTACCCATCACCATCCTGGGTCTTTTTCCTCCTTTGGAAGATCCCCATTCTCCTCTCAAGTAGTCCCCCTTTGACTTTCATTCGTGTGTGTGTGTGTGTGTTATATACTTATTTTTTAAGTCTAGATTCTTCATAATGGGTAAATTTGTGATGTTTTAATATCTATTTTTATTTATGTGTGTGTATGTAATGGTTTGTGCCTGCATGTGTGTGCGGATGTGTACAGGTATGTGTGTGTGCAGGTGTGTGTACCCACATATGAGCAGAGGCTAAGAAAGGACATTAGACTCAGAACAGACATTGTGGGACATCTTGTTTATTACACAGGTTCTGGAATCTGAAATCTAGTCCTCACGACTGCACAGCAAGTACTATTAACTACTGACCCATATCTCCAGCCTGGCATTTCATTTTCCTCTTTATAATATTATTTCTTGTTCCCTCATTCCCTCCCTTTAGAGTCCCCAACATACTTTCCCTCCTAATTTCATGTCCTGTCTATCATCTATTTATCTATCCGTCTATCTGTCTATCTGTCTATCTATCTATCTATCTATCTATCTATCTATCTATCTATCTATCATCTATCTATTATCTATGAATCTATAATCTGTATATAGAAAATACATACATCATATATCTAGCTTATTTTATTTAACATGATAATCTGTTCCATTCAAATTCTGCAAGTGACATAACTTCAGTTTTCACTATGGCCAAAGTACACTCCATTGTGGATACGTACCACATTTTCTTTACCCATTCCTCTGCTGTTGGACATCTAGGCTGGTTTCATACTGTGTTAATTGTGCATAGAACTACAATAAGCATGGATGTACAGCCTTTTCTGTTCTATACTGAGTCTCAGCTGTTTCAAACAAGAGAATTATGACCAGATGCAGAGTATGAGAACTTGGAGCATTATAGCTCAAAATTTGCTGCAGTAAATATTGTGAGAAATGTGTCACTTTATGACATGCATCTGTAAGTGTAGAATATGAGTGTGGCGGGTCAGGAGGAATCGGGAGTCTAAAGTTTGAAGTCACCAAATACTGAAGCACGGTCTTTAAAAATCCATTTCTCTGTATGCATTAATTTGAAAAATATTTATTACATTGTTATTTATGTGTAAGTGTCTGTACGTGTGCACTCATGTGGTTCGTGTGTGTGTGTGTGTGTGTGTGTGTGTGTGTGTGTGTATACCTGCAGAGGTCAGAGGAAGGCATCATATCTCCTGGAGCTGGAGTTAAAGGGGATTGTGAGCTGACTGGTAACCAAGTCCAGGTCCCCTGTAGAAATCGCTAGCTGTCCTAACTGCTGAGCCATCCCTATCAGTAGTTTAGGGCTTGTTGCTCATGTCTATGTATTGAGACTGCTTGATTAAATGGGAATCCCTGGAGCTCCATCCTATTTCACACCCACTGGAGTATATTTTTGATTAACTTTCATTAAATTTAGCTAGCCAAACTATTCTTTTCTTTTAAGAAACTAACTCTTTTCTTTTAAGAAAAGAGCATGTAATCCTTTCCTTTGAATGCCTTCTAAGGAATAGAAAAAACCTACTTCATGAGATTTAAAAGCTCCCTACTGTTCTGTAATTGAACTAAAATGATTTGGAGTTATACAGTAGCATTAGAAATTAATATTTAATTTAAAATAACTAGATTTAGATTGCATTCTTCTATATTTCCCATAGGCTATAGAAAATCACTTTTATTCCAATATTTAGCAACATGAAATACTACTTTTTCCACTTCTGCTATTAAAAACCATCAGCAACTTAATCCCTCCAATCAGTGGTAACTTGTGTGGTGTGTGTGTGTGTGTGTGTGTATGTGTGTGTGTGTGTGTGTGTGTGTGTGTGTGTGGTGTGTGTGTGTGTGTGTGTGTGGTGTGTGTGTGTGTGTGTGTGTTACATACAAATGTGGGCATGCAAAGGCCAGGAGAGGATCTTGGGTGTTCTGCTCTAACACTCTTCATCTTCCACTGAGACAGGCTCTCTCACTGAACCTGGTTCGAGGCTGTCAAATAGTAAACCCTGAAGATCCTCTTATTTCTGCTCCCACAGTACTGGGATTCCAGGCACGTGTGTCTCGAGCCTAGAGGTCTTTTTGTTTGCTTGTTTGGTTGGTTGGTTGGTTTTTTGTTTGTTTATTTGTTTTGTCTTCTTTTACATAGGTACTAGGGATTCAGACTCAGTTTCTCTTGTTAAGGGTTCTCACTCTTTAATGGCTGAGCCATCTCCCCAGCTCCCAACAGCGGTAAATTTTTATTTTCTAGTTAGTAGGTCAGAAGCCTGATGCAGGCCCTGTCAGGTTAAAATCACAGTGTAGCCCTCTCTGTGGGCTGCAGCAAATAACTTCTTTCTTTTCCAGATGTTGACAGCACTGAGTTTTGTGTGGTGGAGGGAATGAGGTTCCTCCTGTCCCTACTTTATTTCTTGGCTCCCCTCCCCCCCTGAAAGCTTCTACTGGCCTCCCTTGGCTCAAAGCTCTCCACTGTGTCTTAATAGTTGGAGGTGATGGGCTGAATCATTGCTGCTTCTTTCCATAGGGCCAGAAGAGGAAGTTCCTGCCTTTGAAGACTCATGCGGTTAGGCTGGTCAGGCTTTAGTGATAGAGAGCGCTCTCCCTTCGCAAGGTACATAACCTTAGCCATATCTCAGATTTAGGGCATGGATATCTTTGAGGGTTCTTCTGTCTATGCCACAAAAAACATGGCATTAGGTAAAGGGAGAATGGTGAGCTACAACTCTGCTTCATGTGTTGGATTTTCTGCAAGGCTTACTACTGAAGCTGGCTTCTTTATAGATGGAGAAATGTCCTGCTTACTGGTATGCAGTGTCTAGCCGAGGCAAACTGAAGGAATGGTACAAAGTACAGACTATTGGTAAAGATTTCTGTTATTCAAAGTTCTATTGGCTTCTCTTAATTAGGGCATTCCACCATCCAAAGAGGATCTCCTGGCTTCCTGTCCCTATGATCTGGTAACTGAATGTGACAAATGATCCTGGAGAATTGAATTGAACCATAGTCAATCTCTACAAGTAGGTATGTAGCCCAATTAGAGAATCTGCCCCAAATCCAATTAGAGCCTACCCATACAGTACAGTACACAATAGTTACAGGCCTGCTAGAAAGGTAAAGCTAGCTTTTAAATTAATTGATTGATTTTAATATGTGTGTATTTATGTATGTGAGTGTAGTGTATGTGTATATGGTGTATGTGCACATGTGGGTATGTGCAGGCATGCAGAAATCAGAGGAGAATCTCAAATGTCCAACTTTATCACTCTCTGTCATATTCCTTTGATACATGGCCTACCACTAGGCCTGTAGTTAGGTTGGTGGCCAGACAGGCTCTGGCATTCTCCTCCAGTCCACAGAGTGTTGGGATTAGAGGCATACACACAACTGTGGTTGCTAGAATATTTATTTATTTATTTATTTATTTATTTATTTGGTATGGTACTTCCTAGATCTCAAAGTTACTTACATTTTATTTTACATTCATTTATTTGGGGTGTGTGTGTGTGTGTGTGTGTGTGTGTGTGTGTATGTGTGTGTCCTCTGTGTCCCCTGCATGTTTGCGCTCAGGCAAGAGCAAGCTACTTTGTATGTGTGGCTCTCAGAAAGACACCTTGCAGGAATCAATTCACTTCTTACCATGTGGGTCCTGGAGACCCAACTTAGGGCAGATAGTGAACTGTCTTGCCATCTTCAAAGTTACTTTTCAACAGTCTCCAACGAAGACTGGATTTCATTCAGGTGTGTCTACCTTACACTTCACTGCTGGTAGCTTTTGTTCTTAGGACTGCCCACACTGATTGCACTATTGGACAATTTTGGAAAACGAACTCATCTCTTCTTCTGAGCTCTGTTTACTGTAATCCATAGTTTGTGTCACCAGGACCCAAAGGTTGGAGATTCTCAACTCTAGTTGTTACAACCTGAGAATCCAATGAGATTCTTTCACTGGCCATGCTGGCCAACTGTGGTGAAGTTCTGGCCAGGAGACTCTGAACTCCCTGTGATAGCTAAGTGATTATGGAATCCTGTTTTATACACTGTAAAAGGCAGCTAATCACAACAACTATAAGCCTTTTATTATCACTCTAAGACACACAGCTTTCTATGTTTCATTGTTCTAAGTGTATGTTAGCTCAGTCGATGCCTGTGGATGCTGTTATTAAACCAATTATCAGATGAAGAAAATGAGGTGAAGGGACTTGCCCATAGCTATGTGGTGAGTAAGTGACAGAGCTACGAATGAGTTCAGAGTCTCCCCTTCTAAGCCTGAAACCTAACTAAGCCTCAGTGCATTCTGACATTGAAAATCTAGAATGATCTATGAATGTATTTTTATCATATCTCTGGTTTTTTTTTTCAGAATCCTCAGTTTAAAGTTTAGCCTATCATTCAAATTTTTAATCCATGTCTAACCTTAGGAAAGAAGCTAAGTATTTTGGTAGCCCACCAAGTTTTCTTGCTCAACCCAGGCCTGATGCTGAGAAGAAAACCCTACATCCCTACTGGAAAATAAAAGGACAATTCTGGTTAGTAATAGGAAGAAATGGTTTAACCTTCTGTGTCCTGCACTTCGCTCCTCACCCTGTGCAGATGAGGTCAGGATAGGTAGTATAGAACTGGGACTCCCTGGCCTCTCTCTCCAGGCTCCTCTTCCTGTGACATCAAGGTTTTCAGATTATTTTTTTCTGTCAAGGGGAACTAGGCATGGTGGTGTATCCCTATGAGACTGAGGCAGGAGCATCGCATATTTCTATCCAGCCTGGGCTGTATAGTGTGATCCTGTCTCAGAAAAGAACTCTTCCCTCTCTTCAAAAATCAAAAGAAAACAGAAAAACAAACAAAAACAAGACAACAACAACAAAAAACCTCATTAAAAAGCAAACAAGCAGAAGCTGGGAGAAGGCTCAGTGGTTAATAGCTCTTGCTGATTTTCCAGAAGACCTGGGCTTGGTTGCTAGCACCCGTATCACATAACTCACAGCCATCCACACCTTTAGCTCTAAGGGATCTGATGTCTCTGGGCTCCTTGGACACTTGTACTCACATGCACAAACCCCTGTACAAATATACATACCAACACGTAATCACAAACAACAATAACTCTTAAAAACAAAACAAAAATAAACCAATGGAAAGCTAATAGATAAGATAACAATGCTTTGAAAACTCGGTGTGAAGCACAGAATCTGCCCTCTTTCCCTTCCCCGTGTCTTGTAAGGGATTCCACAGAGCTCAGTCTGAAAAATTTAAATAGCAATGCTGAGTTTGCTTTTGCTTTTTCTTCTCTTTTTTTGGTGTTTAAACAATGCTCAAGGTGTCACAGTGTGCAGCTACTTCAAGAATGAAGAGAAAGGAGCCAAGATGGGACTTTACAAAAGGAAAGGAATTCCCACTGGTGGGGACAGTATAGGGCTGGTCCTAAGAAAGAGCAGGGTTTTTTCCAGCAGTGGTGGTCATTCTGTGGACAGACAGGACAGTTCAGACGCATGGAATGCGGCTGGAAGTCTCAGGTCATCTTGTCTTTTAAAAGTGCTATTAAATTAGAAGCCATTGTTTTGTTTTCCCAAACTAACAAAAAGAAGTTTATATTCTTTCATCGTGTGATTCCGAGGGATGAAGAAGAAAAGGAAAGCAGTTTATTTACTGTGAAGAAAAACACATTAACCCAGCTAATAGGAAGCATGATAAGAAAGAAGTAAATAGGCCAAGGGTTTGGTGTATGAAAATTTATAATTTAGTCACATGCTAGTTAAATACTCAGAAAAGCCTTTTAAAGAAATTATACTACTATGAAAGGGATGACCTAGACTAGATAGACTCAAGCGTTTACCAACTCTGTCCTTATATATATTTAATTAGGTGCAGCTCTTGGGTTTTTCTACTCAAACAGCAAAATTTGTGCCTCCAAAGAGTACTGTACATTTCCTTCTAAAATTGCTTTTCAGCTCTGTAGACTGGGATATGCTTTCACCGATTAAATAGCATCACCTCTCAGAAGAGGTCCGATGGTACATCTGACCCCTTCTGGCAAATTAAATACAATTATGCAAACTACGGGGATTTGGGCCTAATCTAATTAATATAGTACATATGAAACAGATAATAATTTCCCTGGTGGAAAACTAGATTGTCTTATTTTATGTTTGAACTAAGGCTTAGGAAAACATTGTCCCCTGTAAGAAAAAAATTCATTATCTTCCATGTTCCATTTGCTCAGCCCCATAACAGGCATGTTTAAAAACATAAGACCAAAATTGGAATCTTCAGATGATAACTTTTTTTTTTTTCAAAATTTACCAAAGAAAATATTTTATGAGCTAGAATAAGAAGAGAGAGGTTTTACTCAGAAGCATTTTTTTTTTCCTTAACCAGCACAAACAATACCACTGTGGCAAATACGTTCAATAGGGATTTCTGTTCACCTAAATATAAAAGGTTCAACTCGATCTGGATTAAATTCGTCCCGATCAATGCCAATCACAAACTTTCTGAATGGCATTTCCAATCCTGAAGCTGAGTACACTCCTGTCTGAATGCATGAATCCCATTAGCATTAATCAGTGTGCCTCATGTACAGAGAAGAAAACAGGAAGGAATTTCTTCCCTCCCCCAATTCTCTTTCACCAAGAGAACTAGGGAAAGGATCCGACTCACGTGAAGAGATAAAGTTTTCTTTTCCTTCCTCCCTACAAGAGTGAGTTTCGTACTGAAGCGATGTTCTGGTTTATCAGAAAGTGCAGTGGGAAGACCAAGACAGATTTTTCTCAGGCCTGTGCCTCTGGCCTGGCATTGTCATTTCCAACTGTGTGAACACAGCCTTGGCTCATTTGTGCCTTAGCTTCTCAGGGGCACTGCCAACAAGCATGCCAGCTCTCAAACTGCAAAGACGTCCAGCCCATGCAGGACTGGACTTTTTTCCTAGGTGATGCCAATGTCATAAAGCCTTTCTCTCAATATTGTAGAGCAGCTGTTAGGGAGTTATATTTTCTAGACGATAATGGCCTAGTGAGCTCTTTATTTTATCAAAGAAACTGCTGGAGATGAGGAAGAAACATTCTACTGAGAACTCTAACACTCTCCTCTTTCTTCATCCACTTATGAGTCTGGAATAGCAAACGTCTTCCCAAGAGATAGCCGGTAGAAGCAGCGATGTGTTTATGTGTGACTCATACAAACAGGCTAATAATACAGCATATTTCCAGGTGGTATTGGGAGATATTTTGTTGTGCCAAGAGGTTGATAATGGAGTGTGACACAGGGTCATATCAAGGGATATTGGTGAGGATCACAGTCATATGGTCACATGGATTTCCTCTACCAGATTGTATTAGAGATGAAAACACTTATGTTGTAACAAGAAAGAGGCCCCAAATATTTTATATGAAGAGCTAAAATAGCTCATTTCATATCTTGAATTTGCCTTGCATTAATTTTGGTGGGTGAGTAGGTAAATCACAGAGGAAATAAGATGGCTTGTGAGCTGATAAGTATTAAAGCTGGGTGGTAGACATTGGGAGATACATTACAGTCTGCTCTAACTGCATATTTGATGATTTCCCTGCTAAGCTCAACGTTTATACTCACAGCATTTATGAACCACTGTTTTATGTTAAAGTGTGATAAACTAAGAATGTAGCTACTAGAGCAGGCACTTAGCATGTATGTAGCCCTGGGTTTGAGTCTCAGCACACACGTTTTAAAAAAATGACAAGCAGTCTTAGGCTTAACATTTCTTGCATTAGGAACCCAGCCCATGGTTATGGGTAAGCATTCGCTAAATCAGACTGCCTGGAAAGAATCTAAAAATCAAAATATATTCCTTAAATTTGCCCGTTAAACCCCTTCACTCAGCCCTTCTCCTCCTCACGGTTCTTCCTCTAGTTTGGTGCTATTTATGCTCAGCTTGTAGACAGCAACCAGTTTCAATTTTTAAGTGGCGAAAGTAATTTAGAATCCACCCCTTTGTCCAGATCAATCACAACAACCTTGCTTTCAGCAACTGCTCTACTTTCCCAAGCCTTGGCAAGATGCTCAAAACAACATTTCCTTCTTTTCATTCTAAAGCAGGGTGATTGGGACTCACAGGGCGTGGGCTTTTCCCATAATCCAGCCTGGTGTTTTACACCAGGGAGTCACAATGTGTGTAGACTTTATACTTGCTTCCACATCCTTTCAGTAAGAGAACACCACGTTCTCATAGTTTGTGCAAAATTATTGTTAATACTTACCCTCTAAGTGTTCGTTATAATTGAATCCCATTTTCGGCCTGATGGGCTTTTGTCTATTTGCCCCAAAGATAAATGGAAACATCCTGTTTCGTGTGGTGGTATTCCTCTGTATGATGTCAGGCTGTTTTTAAGTTTTCGGTTTTGTTTTGTTATTGAGGTCTATGTGATTCCATCAGGGTAACTGACTTCCTAATTAGTTTCTAATAACAATTCCTGGAACACTGTGATGTCAATGGCACAGCAGCTAGCTGAGTTATATTTCGGGTCAAGGACTCAGGTCAAGGTCACTTCAGATTCTCACCTTTGCGCCTGATGTGGCACTGACAGATAGGCTATACATGGGAGTTAGAGAAAGGAATTGGGCCTGCAGAGATCTTGAGCGAGAAACGAATATTCTAGGCCGTATTACTTGATTTACTGACCATTTGCCATGATTCAGTTGCTCACAACTTGTTTTCTGGTGCCATGTATAAGTTTTAGAGAACATTTTACTGCTCTCTCTTCCTCCCACTGCTCTGCCTCTCAGGGCCTTGGGAATTCTGAACACAGCCATTTCCTGGCCCCCAAATATCTGCATTTCTTGCACAAATAATAAAAATAGTAAGATGTTTCTCAGTATCAGTGAGATCAGCAATCTTTAAAGTTTTTGTTTTCATTTTTGATTTTGTGTGTGCACTTGCACAGGGGTGAGGTGCTGGAGATCCGAAGAGGGAGTTAGATCTCCTGGGGTTCAAGCTACAGGAGTTGTGGAGCATCCCGGGTGGGTGCTGGGAACACACTCTCACTATTGAGCCATCTCTCTTTAGCCTGCACAGCGATCTTTAAACATTCCCACTCTCATTCAGTCCATAGAGACTTGAAAGTTTTAGTGATACCCTTTACAATTGTCAAATATTTTAATTGTAAATTTGGTGATAGATACATTTTTCTTCATGTTATAAGTATTCTCTGGCTATATCACTTTTTCTATGCTGACATATAGTCTAAATACCATAGCAATATGATACTCCCTACAGCCATTTCAAAGTTAGAAAATTATAAGTTTAATTTAAAAGGCAAATGCTCTGTTGAGTAGACATCTACATTTCTTCCCTGTTTTCATTTCTCTTTCCCATGAAATTTTATTCTGCACTTATCTTTGAACAGTGTGATAATCCCATCATGCGTCCCTTCCACAAAAATATTTACATAAATTAATACTTCAAATTGTAAGAATTTCCTGTAATCTTGATACCCAAACTTCTTTTGGTATCAGTTACTACTGCCATTATTGTTAATATAAAGGTTACCCAAAACACACAAGCAAGATACAAAATCTGTATGCTTAACAACTCTCAGAGTAAATGGTGAGATATATTTTTCTATAAAAGCATATAAAAGTCTTGGTGTAGAAAATGTGTGATGAATTGGACTTTTTGGTGTCCCCTTTTGTTTTCACTTATATTTTTGCATTTCTACTGTCTATTTATGAATATTTATTGCTCACTGCAGGAAGGAGGCAGATTCTTCATCCATAAAGTCAACAACTTTAACTTTTTCCGTTTAAATTTGAAAGAGTCTTTCTATATAGTCCTGGTGGTCTCCAATTTATTAACACCCTCCCTCAGCCTTTCAAGTGCTAGGAATAGAAGTGTTAATATTTCTTCTAGGCTCTACCCCACAGTTACCTGGGAAGGTCTATCCCAGCCTACTAAGCCCTAGCTTTTATTGTTATTGCAGATCCGGAAACGTCTTATTCGTGTGCATAAGGAGATGGTACTGGGAAGTGCAATGGTATGTTTGTGTGTGTGAGTGTGTGTCGGTGTGCATGTATATGTGCTTGTGTGTGTGTGTGTGCCTGTGTGCAAGTATGTGTGTGCATGTGTGTGCATATGTGTGTGTGTGTGTCTGTGTGTTACTAAACTCAGGGGATTGTACATGCTAGGCAAATGCCCTACCACAGTCTTCTAGATTTTAAATAAAATTTTTCTTAAATTATTTAAATTGCTTCAAAAATTTAAATTGTATTTTGTCACATACATAGAACTACTCAGTGATCTTTCTTCAAAAGATCTACTTTGAACTGTCAGTGACTGACTTGGTGAGGAGGGAGGGACACTTTGCTCTTCCTCCCACAGTCCTTCTGCTGAGAACTCCTCGGTGAGAAGCTGAGGTCACAATGTTTCACCAAGCCCTGGCACATCCCAGCCCCTTCTCAGCTGAAGTACAGTCCCTATGAACTAGGCTTCGCTGATACCCAGACTAATGGCAGTTATCTACAGAGTGATTTTCTGACTGGAGACGTAGGTGCCTGTGCTCCAGAATGGAGCCACCACTCCCTCTAAGTAACCACTGCTTGAGATGTACGGATGCCAACCCTAGATGTTTTCTCTGATGATGCCATCCATGGTCCTGTCCTAACATTTGTTAAATGTGGATAACGGGTTGTAGAGATTGTTTAGGGGATAAAAGTGCTGGCATCAAGTGTGAGGATCTGAATTTGAAGCCTCAGAACCCACATAAAAGCCAGATGCTGCAGCACGAGTGTCTGTAATCCCAGGGTTTCTATGGGAGATGGAAGGCAAGGACAAACAACACAACACAACACATCACAACACAAAACCAACCAACCAACCAACCAACCAACCAACCAACCAACCAACCAACCAACCAACAAAACACGCGGAAGTTCATGAGCCATTTGACCTGGCATCCATAGCAGAAAAGCAACAAAGAGATTCTGTCTCAAATAAGGTGGAAGGCAAGACCAGCACCCAGTGTAGTCCTCTGATCCTCTCTCAACAAGTGTAAGTCACACAAGCACATATACTAAAGTAAAAAAAAAATTGAAAATGTCTATAATTTCAATATGTACCCCACCCCCACATACACATTGCTAATTGAAAGTTCTGTTCAGATACTATAGAACTTGAGTAATGTTCATAGAAATATAATCTGTTCTCAAGGGAATTTGACACAATCTTTCCCAAAATATGATCATGTCATAAGATAGATAGTCTGCACACAATAAGGGGTAAGAGAGCATGTAGAAGCACAGCCCACCCACCTAGACCTCCGCGCTTGTTCTCTCGAAAGGATCTTATTGGCAAGAGTCCTCCCTGCTGATTTGAGTCCTCCTTGTGCTGAGAAGCACTTGGACTCTGAGAGACTCTTTCTCGGCAGTACCACCTTTAGAAGCCCTTGGGAAGCTTTGCCCTGTCCATATATTTTGAAGAGTTAGGTGGCAGACACTCCTACCGTCCCCTCCCCTCGGTGTTCCCAGTGTTCCCGCTGCCAGACTGATTCTGAACAAAACATTGTTGCAGAAGGGGAATTGGCTAAGTGTGATTGCAGTGGAAAACGCAGAAAAGAAATCAGAAAAGTCCACCCTGTTAAATGAATAAGTCTAGAGAAAATTAAAGATTTTAAATGAGGAAGTTTAAGGGAAATGAGTATTAGAATTTAATAAGTAGTATGCAGCTCTGATTGGTGAATTGATGGTTTACTTTTAGTTAAAAGTAGCAATCAACAATTCATCCATGGGCAAAATTTTGACACGGAACAAAATATTTTTTGAAGACTTTACTGTATTTCTTTATTTTAAATTTCATTTTGATTGACACATCAAAATTTTGTGTCTAATCAATGCTATGCCACTAAAGTAATTTTATTTACAATGGTAATTTATTTATAATGGCTGAAAATTCCGTACTAAAAACATGGTAAATCAATTTGTACCTTGCAGTTAATTATGCTTATATCTTATGGTGACATTTTAATACCTAGTATCTTCATACAAAGCTGAAAAAAGGTTACTGGATTGGTTGACATTTACTGTGTGTCCTCTGAGACTGTGACATGTGAGGTGGTCTGTGGCTCTGAAGGACTCCTCTAAAGTGGAACTCATTCAGTGCAGACAAGTGGACCTATTTAGCAGGAAAAGGGAGCCATAATTTTTCTGTGTTTACTAGTGAAACTCGGGTGAATCTCTTAGCTTTGCCCTTGGGCTAGAGGGAGAGGCAATGGTTAGTCAACAATAAAGCAATAAGCCAGGTGCACAGAGAATGCCAGAGGAGGAGAGTGGCTTTGATTAACTATTGATACTTTGAATTAACTAATACAGTGGCAAACTTTTTAAGATGCTCAGTTAATACGTGTTGGTGAAACCGTTCAAGTACCCTTGGTTTATCCAGACAGCACAATGGAGATTACTGGCTCTGAAATTTATCTCACAGTTTTCTCTGTCCATATTTAAAAAAAGAAACACATCTTGAAATCTTTCTTCTTTTCTTCCTCCTCCTTCTTCTTCCTTCTTCTTCCTCCCTCCTTTTCCTCCTCCTCCTCCTCTTCCTTCTCCTCTTCCTCTTCTTCCTCCCTCCTCCTCCTCCTCTTCCTTCTCCTCCTCTTCCTCCTCCTCCTCCTCCTCCTCCTTGTCCTCTTCCTCTTCCTCCTCTTCCTGCTTTTCTTTTTCTTCCTTCTCCTTAATGTGTATGGTGGGACACACATATGCCATGGTACTTCTGTGGAATTCACAGATCAAACTTTTGGGAGTCAGTTCTGTACTTCCTTCAGTGGTTCTGAGGATTCACCTCAGGCCATGGCCTATGCAGCAAGTGCTTCTTCTACTTTCTGAACCAACCTCCTAGCCTTACCTCAAGATATTTTGAGACTATGAACTTGCAAACACCTTCCCCACATTTTAATTCTAGTATAATTTAACCTTTTAAGGTCTGTAGAAAGATTGATTTACTTTTAAAAACCTTTTCCCTCTTTGTTGTGATAAACACGTATCACATAGAATATACCATTTCATCATCTTTTATGTGTATAATTCAACGACACTCAGTACCTTCGCAATGCTTTGTTGCCTTTTTATTTAACTGAAGAGAATCGTTAATGTGTCTGTGACAGAGATGAAGAATTCACTAAGAAACAGTTGCTGTCAGTGTAAAGGACATTTCATAATCCAATCACAGAATGCTTAACTATAGAACACAAATACACATAGAAGAAGCATTTAGCAGAACCTCAAAGCGGTCACAGAGAATCAGAAAAGTCCAGAAACTGTTGCATAACATGTAGCATTGGTCCTTGTTGGGGCAGCTTGTCTTATGGCAGGCCAACACAAACTTGGCATTGATGCATAATTAATGAAGTGGGAAATGGATTAACAAGATTTCTCTCTCATTAATGTCTCCCTAATATCTGGCATGAAAGCAAACCTACATTAATTAGGAGAGGGGCTGGTGTGTGTGTGGTGGTGGTTGGGTGCTGTGTCTGTCTACAGGGTAAGTTTGTCAGGTTTCATTTGCAGCCTCTTTTTTTCTCTGTGTTTACCCTCCTTTCTCATTTCCAGTCCCTCATCGCTCCTTTTGTCTCCTTGGGACTGCCACCGCATTTTTCTTCTAGGTGGATGCAGGAAAGATGACAGATTGAATGATTCAGGTTTTAGATGGATGTCTGAGCACACATGAATTAATCAATATTTCATAATCTAGGCAATGAAGGCTTCCTCTTCATAGAGCACAGAGGACATTCTGCTCTGTGTATGCAGCTTAACCACTATTCATGCTAATGAGAACCTTGCAGGCACAGCCTCTTTCTTGAGTTGATAACATGCTCCAGTGTACATCATTGTCAATTACACATCAGCTCTTAGTCACCTTGGGAAATGGGGGAAGTAAATCCCACTGCTGAGCACAAGCACCTCATGGGGGGATTATTGGCCAGCATTGGGATCTGAACTTAGGATCTTAATTCCTTTTTATTCTGTCAAAGTTATTCTACTATTGTCAATTAAGTCAACTATTCCCCCAGGAAAGGAGCAAAAGTGTGTGTGTGTGTGTGTGTGTGTGTGTGTGTATGTGTGTGTGCGCGCGAGCAAATGGAGTGGGAAGGAGGTGAAGCTAAAGGAACATGGAGAGTCAACAGGAAGAATGTTTCTATGTCTGGGTTCTCAGACTGCTACAATTCATGGCTTGTATCCTTTTGCATTAATTTCAATATTTTCTGCAGATATAAGATTTATTTTGTAATGTGCAATTCTATTGTTTAGCCCAAGAATAAATATTCATTGTTAAAAGATTGCCTTCTTTCTTGGCTTAAGACTTCATGTTTATGAAATCTATTACATATAGGTGGGAACACTACAAAGCTAAGCAAGATGATTTGGCCATCAAATAGCTTCTTGACCAATAGGAAAAAAAAAACATGTAAATGAATACAATTGCCTTTTGGTCTTTGGGGAAACTGGTTCTATCCTACAGACACTGAAATCTGCAGATGCTCAAATTCCTTATGTAAATGACGTAGCATTTTAGTGGGTTCACAAAATCTATGTACATCTCTCTTATACTTTAAAAATTGGCTCTAGTTATTTCTCATACCTAATATAATATAAATGTCAACTAAATTTCTATCCTATACTGCTTAATAAATAATAATTATAAATCTATACATGGTCAGTAGACATACAGTCTGAACAATTTTGATTCATAGTTCATTTACTGTGTGCATGTGTAGCATGTGTAAGACAGTAGACTGACTGTACTTCACAATATATAAGCAATTCAGCTCAGTGGAACTCAAGGCTGATGGAAGACAGGACCAACCAAAGTTGTGAGGGAGGGAGAAATCATGCCAGAAGTCCCATGTCTCACATTGAAGCCTAAATCTGGATCCTCCATATTCATTGTCCTTTAAACACTTAAGTGAAGATATCCCTTTAATGCTTGTTTTCTTTTCCTGTTACTGTGGGACTCTGACAAAAACAAAACTTATGAAAGAAAGGAAGGGTTTGTCTGGCTCAGGGCTTGATGGTACAGTCCTCCATGGTGGGGAAGTCAAGGCAGCAGGAGCTTAAAGTAGCTGGTCAAATCACAGTCCCCATTAGAAAACAGATATTGGTGAGTTTTAATGTTGAGCTATTGTTCTCTTTTTTTTATGCTGCCTTGGACTTAAGCCTAAGGAATGATGCCACTCACTGATGGGCTGGAGCTTTCCAACTCAATTAACTTAACTCCTCACGGCTACACTCAGATTAAATCAGCCCTAGGTGAGTCCAGATCTTGTCAAGTTAACAATCAACACTACCACAATGCTTCCTAGTTTATTTTTAAAGTCATGGGAAATTTCACATCAGTGCTTTAGTAGTGCAATATTGTAACAGTCTTCATGACTCCTCAAAAATACATTCTAGGAACAATAGCTTTTGTGATAGTTGGTCTTGATCGCTAACAGGAGTAGATCTGAGAGCAACTAAGAGACATACCCCTGGGTCGATGTGGAAAAGGATTCACTGAGGAGGAAAGAGCCTCCCCCTAGGTGGACAGCAGTTTACTGGGTGGCCCAGATATAAAGAGTAAGGAAGGCAAAGTAACTCTGCTTACCCACCTTCACATTTTGCTAGTTCATGCAGCAGTCCTTTAGAGCTGCCAGAAACCAGCCTCTTTGGCCCTCCAACTATAGACTGAAGATCAGCAGCTTTCCAGAAATCCTCCAGGTCATCAGAGCCAGATCAAGACTGTTGAGGCATCCAGTCTCATGCCCTGAGATGCTACTGAGTTCCTAGCTTCTCCAGCATGCAGCATGTCATGTAAGCCAATCTAATAAATCCCCTTTGCAACACATATTCATTCTACTGGTTCTGCTCGTCCAGGGAGCCCTGACTAAATATCTATGTTACATTATTTGATTTTTTTTTGCAGGAAAAGTTACAGTATATAATCATGACTATCTGAGAACCTAACCAGGGTTCTACACAGAAGCATTCTATCCCTTAACAGTCTTAGAGGAATATTTTCACTGTAAAAAGAGCATTTGGACCACTTCATAGAGTATAGATATCAAGAGGCAGAGGCTGAACTCTGGGAGGGAGACTGAGCCAGACTACTTTAAGTATTTGGATGAAAAATCATCACAAACCCGATTCAAATCACTGATAGGAGAAATATTTTGAGATTAAATCTGGCAGGTTTAAACCATTGACAGTGTTGACTTCCTAAAATTAAAAGAAATGTGTTCCAGAAAAAAATATAAAATAAATAAATAGGGCTGAAAAGATATGCCAGTCTGTAAGGAACGTACAGTGCAAGCATGAGTGTCTGAGTTCAATGCCCAGAACCCTCATAAAAATTCAGGTATGGGTTTGTAATCCCAGTGTTGGGGTGGTGAAGACAGGAGGATGCTTGGGGCTTATTGGCCATCTATTCTGGCCTGATAGGTAATCTAGGTCCTTGTAAGACTCAAAACACAGGGTGAACCACTCCTGAGGAATCGTGACCACCTTCCCTCCACATGCACAGACAGTGAGCAAGGGGAAATAACAAGAATCCTATGAATGATAGGCAAGACGGCACAACCATTGAGGACTACTATCTCTGAAATATAAAGAGCTCACATGAAATCACATAAAGTTTTAAAACCAGCGTAGTGATTTGTTAAAGGGCATACATGATCTACAAAACATTAAATTTCCATGAAAGATTAAAATTGGGAAAAGCCCGGGAGCGATTTATTTTTCTTTTTTTAAAATCTTATTTATTTTCTTTTATGTATTCACTTCACATCCTGCCCACTGTCCCCTTCCCACAATCCTTCCCCCATCCTCCCTCCTTTTCTCCTCGGAGCGAGTGAGGACTCTCTTGGGTATTCCCCCACCCTGGTACATCAAGTCTCCGCGAGGCTAGGCGCTTCCTCTCCACTGGCGGAGAGACAAGGCGGCCCAGCTAGAAGAACACATCCCACGAACAGGCAACAGCTTTTTGAATAGCCCCTGCTCCAGTGGTTCGGGACCCATGTGAAAACCAAGCTGCACACCTGCTACAAATGAGCAGGAAGGTCCAGCCCCAGCGGCCCAGGTTGGTTGACTCTGTTGGACTTCCAATGGAGTTCCTAGTTCCTTTCATGCCCACAATCCTTCCTCCTATTCTTCCATAAGAGTGTCCCAAGCCAGGACCTCTTTCTTATTACCCGTTTAGTAATGATCACATAATAGTGAAATATGTGCAAAGTCCTCTTGTTAGTGCTATTTAGCAGCAATCAAAATTGAAAAATTCTTCAACTGTAGATTTGCTAAATAAACATGCTATGTCGTAATAGAATATCATGCAGTCATGAACAATCATTTTTTAGGGGGCTAGAGAGATGGAGTCAGGTGTCGCTACCACCCATGCAAAGACTGGATTTAATTCTCTGCACCTGCTTGTGACTCCATGCCTCTGGACTCCGAGGCCATGGGCACATGCCCACATTCAGAAACACACATGCATAACTAAAAAATCAAATAAATCTTTAAAGATACATTTTGTAGATATGCATTTATTGAACTAGCTGACAGTGAACTATTAAAAAAAACAGGTTGCTGAACTTTGTGTATATCTTTATCTATGCCTATCTATCTATCTATCTATCTATCTATCTATCTATCTTGGTAAAGTTACATATATGTTCCAGAATGTGCATGTTTTTAGACAGAGGCATTCAGATAGCTTTAATAAATTTTCAAAACAGTGCTTCTTTTTGGAATTAGAGATGGCTTTTCCATTTGCTCTCTATTTTCCAATTTTGTTTGTAATTTCAAAATAAAGTTTTAATATTTGTAGAATTGTTCAAGTGAATAAAACTGTATTACTTCTAACAACGTTGGTGACCAACGTTTTTCATGGAAAGTGAAAAGATGCTGGGAGAGAAGACCTCCCCTCCCCCCTACCCCCACTCTCATTCTCAGTCCTACATCTTCTAGGCCACTCTCTCTCACATCCACCTTTGCCCTTTGTTACTTTCTGTGTTTCAGTTTCTCATCCCAGATTCTAACCCTCCTAATGTTGTCCTCATGCTCTCTGGAATGTTTCCTGGATTCTTAGGCACCTCTGCGATAGTGCTGTGGAGGAAAGTGGAAGGACCCTGCAGAACTTCAGAATGTTCTTTTCATATGTATTCTTGAACGGAGTAGCAGACTACTACAAAGAGGCCATTGCCAACGACTGGGATGAACATTCCTACCCAGGCCCAGTGTGCCTTGATGCCAGCATGTACTGGAAGTCCCACTAAGGTACCAGAGAGGATCGAAGACAGACTCAAGGCTCAACGGCTCTATCTCCTGAACATTGCAAGAGCTGTAAGGTTCTGAGTAGGGGTAGGATTTACCGCCGGATACATCAGACAGCGCTCTTGTCTGTTTAGACCGGAGCTACGGAAGGATGGAAGACAATAGAAGCAACTGAAGTGGAACTGTGGACATAGTATTTTTCCCTAGTTCAGTTTTCCTCTGCAAACAAACTAATCCCCATAAACAATCAAGCCAGGTTAGTCAGACACAAACATACACTTCAGTGTAGACGTAAATGTTAGACACAGACGCTCTTCAGTGGACAAGGATTTAGAGACTGGCGAAGATGGACGTCAGGGATGTATCTACTTCCTGCAGCGCATTCTCTGGGCCACCACGGCCCAGCCACCATCTCAGGCTTGCTTGTCGTCATTGAAATCTTTGTCCTTTGTGGCTGACTCATCTGACCCTTTCAAGGGCCAGAGCATTTCTTAGTATGCCTTGAGCTCGTGCCAAACTATTGTTTCCCACTACTATTGTGTACAAGACAACGTGTACTAGAAATGTGAAACAGGAAGCGCCATCTGATCTGATTATGGGAGAAGAAATTTTCCAGCGTCCGCATGCTGATGTAATTATTTCAATACTACTCCCACCCCCCACTCACCAACAATTGTCTTCTCTACTGCGGGCATATCATCTAGCGTTTTATTCCTTTTTTAGAGAAGAATACTGTTGACTGACAAAGTGGAGTTTTACATTATATTTTAAGTAGGCTTTAGGGAGTACTTTTCATTGGATTGGTTTGGATGTAAGAAACATCTGGATTTGTGTGTGTTAAGTTTTATTTCCTTTGGAACATCCTTAATTTATTTTACATAGGATTGTTTGTTCTCCAACTTCAGTGGCCACAATCACTTGCCCTGTTTTGTTCTGTTTGAAGAACAACACTCCATTTCCTTAGCAAATGATGCCCAGGAGGCTGGCTGTTGGTTTCGTATTCTTGTAATAATCACCAGGCCTTTCTAAGCACAAGTAGTTTTATCCCATTTTCCTTCCTATCAGTACACTTAGGAGTGGAAACGCTGTACTCACAGAGGATAAAGCCTAAACCAAAGCTTAGCTGGGTCTGGGAATGAGATGCGAGGGAAAGAAGCCCACATAAACGTGGCGGGCTTTTTGTTGTTGTTGTTGTTTTGCTTAAGAAGTAAAAAGCTGTGAGGTAAATGTCCCAAATGAAGCAGCACTGATGAGCACAGCAGAGGCGGCTTTTCGTCTAGTTCTCGGGGATACTTCAGGGTGATATTTACTCTTCATAAGCATACGGAAGCACACATTCAAGTCTAATGCACACATGTTCAACTCTTTTTTTCCCTTATTCGTTTCTCCTAAGAAGCCTGCCTCAAATTCACCTAAGTATCAGAGGATGAGCTGGAATTCAGGATTTTCCTGCATTATCTCCCAAGTGGTGTTACAAGTCTGTGCTACTACAATCCCCACCCCCATCTTTGTACTAAATAGCTCGTGTGTCTGTTAGGTTCCGGGTCGGCCCATTTTCCAGTTGTGTGCTTCCTCCAGATTTACAGATCCTGAGAATTCCTTTTTTTAGTAAAATGCTATCACAATATTATTTCTAATGTCTCTGTGAACTTCTTAATAGAAGTTCTGGCACTCTCTGTACAAAGTGGGCTTTGTTTTGTTTCAACTTTTGTGAATAGGATTTATTTTTAAATAAAAAATGAACAATGGTCAAAACAAAATGTTTGCCTTTGAGCTGAATTTCGTACTTAAGAGGAGAAAGGTCATCACTAATGAACACGATTCTCACCTTTTAATGTTCCTAATCTTTTATAAAGATTTTAACCAGAAAGGTTTTATGCCAATTGTAAATGCATAATAGGTTCATTAAGTTGTATAGACTTTTGGTCTGGCTAATTTTGATATGTGATCAATTGATTTATTTCTTTGCAAGGTATTTACAAAAATAAAACACATTTTATCTAAATTTTAAATTATTTTAACTAAACTTTAAAACTTTAAGAAATAAGCAGTTTGTCAATATTTTTTAAAATTATGGTTATTATGGAGAGAGGCTGTGGGGAGGTTTAGAACAACCTGAGAGAACCGATTCTCTCCGTCCTCCCCATGGAACCTGGGATTGAACTCAGACCTTCAGTCTTGGCAGCAGACGTTTTTACACACTGTACCATTTCCACAGCCCAATTAAGTAATTTTTAAATGTAGGTTGCCTGATCCTTTTTAACTTTCTGATTTTCTTGGAGTCATTTATATCTGAAACATGGCCAATTTCAAAATCTAGTAATCACTATTTTATTGAAATTATCTTTCCCAAAAGAGAAGATTCAGGAAAGATAATTTCTGCAAACCTGGAATCATATGTCTGGGTCTAAGCGACATGTTACAACACCAAATCTTAAGTAATTGTCAAACATTATTTTGCGCATTCTCAGCCCGTGACTCAATTGAAGATACAACCTGTACAAGTCTTCTGAGCCGGACTCCCACTATTGCTGTGGAAATTGCAACCTGAGAACCAAGAGACAATATTTAGCAGTTTTCTTGTCCCACTTCCTGGCTGCCAAGAAGATAAGGCAGCCCAGGGGAGGCTCTCCTCAGGCCCACAGCCCTCTGCTTAAGCAGAGACTAGCTTCTGTTCTTATGGAACCCAAAAACCTTCTAGAATTTGTAGGAAGGAAATCTCTCTCTCTCTCTCTCTCTCTCTCTCTCTCTCTCTCTCTCTCTCTCTCTCCTGTACTACACAGCCGTGGAGCCACCAGTAGACTTAGGTAGCAACACTTAAGAATTGGTTTCTAGCCAAGTTTATGCTGTTCCATGACCAAAAACAATCAGTGTGGGGGAAGAAAAAGAAGATTCAATTAATTATTGCTTTGTCTCTGTGACCCCAAGTAACCTACATGTATATTTTGAATTTTTTTTAACCTGCAGTTCATTGTGTATTTTGAATGTGTTGAAGTTTAAGTTTTGATTGTATAGCTAACTTGGAAAAAATTCTTTGTATGAGAAACAGTTTTGTTTTTAAAGAATGGCTGTTTCAGAAGTAAGTGAGGTCATTGGGAATCCTGTTTTAGGAAGGAGAGGTGGGTGGGGGACACTGATCCAGAGGAAGTCCTATGTCAGAGGGCTCTGCACAGCCGGTCCTCAAGTGCCTCCTCTAGGCTGGACTATGCTCTGTTATTTCAATCTATCATAATAGTTTCATTTTGTTTCCTCACATGAGCTTACACGTCTGACAGAATAACCACAACACACACTTGTTTTCAGGATTCCTCTCCCCTCTCTGACCCAGGTCTAGCAGTTAAACTTCATTGTTTCCGAAGGTATCAGAGATGACTATTAGGTTACTTTTTAAAGAGAAGTACAGTTTTTGAAGGTCCGTAGCCAGAGGTGGAACACCATTTACTCAAATGTTCTCCCATCTGAGCATTCAAGCATGGAACTCTGGACAAAAAACGTCCAGACTGTGATATTCTGGATCCCTTTGCCTCCTGTGAAAGCTTGACAGCTACTTCACAGCTACAGCAGTCCCAAAGAGCACCTTCAGCTTATCTGTTGACTGGCTTTGCTGTCATTTATTTAAGTATTTATCTACTTCCAAGTTATTAATAACCAAATGTAACTATTATAGGAGAGAAGAGTTAGAATTGATGAACCTCTTTTAAAAATCAAAACATAGATATTTGGACAGATTAAAAAAGATTATAGCACATTTCCCGGCTCTTAGATTAATCATCAATCATCACCAATTATTCTAGCATTTATGCTGCCAAAACAATAGATGTGACATTAAAGTAGGTATTAGTCGTCCAGGTAACCCAAGAAAACTAATCTGGTGGGAATGAATATACTGCAGGAGAGAAACAGTAGGTGTAAGGCAAAGAATTGGCCGGGACAAAATGGCAGTTGTCTAAACAAGAGTTTATGAGGTTGTTAGCTAAGAAATAGCAGTGGAAAAGAGACACAGGCAAGCTACAATAGGAAGGAAGGATGGCCAGCTTTGGTAACTGGTCGACTGTAAGAAGCAAGCAAACAGAACATGTATAACATGATGCAAACGGAGGGTCTGTTTGTGGAGAAGAAGGGATTCAGTGAATGGACAAGAGATGGCGAAGAGCAGACGGGGAGAATGAGCCAGGACGAAGCATAAGGATAAAAATATCATTCTAGTGTATCCTAGCAGAAAAACGATTAAGAGAATATTAAATTCACTGTTTACTTCTGTGTGTGCAGACATGGTGGGTGGAGGGAGTGCCACAGCATATATGTGACAGTTGATGACCACGTTTTAGAGCCAGTTTTCCCTTTCCACCTTTAGATGGGTCCTGGAGGGTGAAATCGTGTCATTAAGCTTACGCAACAAGTGCCTTTAACCCACTGCGCCATCTTATGGCCCTAGAAATTTCAATAATAATAATGATAATAATAATAATAGTAATAACAATAATGCGAAAGAAGCAAGAGACATGATCAAAGATTACTCTTAGATATTTCAGATGACAACAGAGAGACGCTGAGTAGTGGGGGAGGGAAGATTGGGCAGAGTTTTAGAAAGAACTTATTCTTGATGACTGAGTGCCTGCATGGGATGAGTCCTCAATGGGTAGTAGACAAGAGACAGAAGCAAAGTTTTGTAAAGCTCAAAGCAAGTGCTTCAGGAGACAGGGAAGGAACAGGCAGCAGGCAGGAGACAGCAGACAGCAGACAGCAGGCAGCAGACAGCAGGCAGCAGGCAGCAGGCAGCAATATGAAACATGGCAGAAAACTAAAGTACAATGAATAAATGTGTATCTATTACTTTAATAGTATAAATGTTAGAGTAATCAATAATGATTTATTATGTGCCAGGAAACATATTATCCTTGCTTTTATGACTGACATTTTAACCTGACCAAGTATTTATGCTCTAGTTTTTAAGAGATTTGTTAATTCTGACTCTTCATTTTCATAATAGTTGACACTTAGGTCTTAATAACTTGGAAGGGAATAAAACAGTTAAACAAATGACAGTAGACAAAAATTATGAGAGTAAAATAACCATTTTTTATTATCCAGAAAGATTAAGAATAATGTCTCTTCTTTAATTTGCCCCCTGCCTTTTTAACTTTTTAAAATAAAAAATACAGACCAGGTCAGGAGTATTGGTTCAGGAGGTAAGATCTAAGTTCAAGTTGCAGCATCCATGTAAATGGTAGAGCATGGTGATGCATATGCAGATGGGTGACAGAGCAGGAAGCACCCCACACACACACACTCGAATAAATAAATACAAGACAGAATAACGTTTGTGAGCTAATGTAATTCTAATCTCTGTCTTGACATGAATAACTTTGATAAAGTGATTCTTACCCTATTTAATTTTAGCCATGGATATTTTATTTTAAAGCATCTAACTAGTAATTGCTCACATCATGAAAGAATGTTTTATAAAGCAATATTACTTTCTTAAGATATACTCAAAAGTTAAAGTGAGCTTCAAGATCATGTGCAATAATACAGTTATTATATATTTGAGCACCACAAAAATTATTAATAAAGAAATGACAAAATAGATAATTAAAGAAGTATCAGTAATTTAAAACACATGTGTTTACAGCTTCTTGTACTTGGAGTTTTTCTACCTACATCTATGCTGGCTGACAACTTATCCTTGGTTCTTAGTCACAGTTATGTGTGTAAGCAAATACACACATAGGTAGATTTAAAACAAAAACAAACAAGCAAAGGTAGGTAGATTTAAAACAAAAACAAACAAGCAAAAAAAAAAAAAACCTGTAGAGGTTTGTGTGGAGAAAGCCTTTTGTGACCTTTAAGAACAGAGTATTTGAGGCCAGACATGGTGGCACATACTTGTAATTCATGGCCAGCAGACTATATACCAAGATTTATCTCAATTAACAAATCAAAAAATGAACATAGATTTCCCTGGAGGATTGAGAATGGAAATAAAATGTACGGGTTAAGGAACAAAGAGAAAATGAAAGCATGTGACAGAGTCATCTTCCAAAAAGAATGGGTAATCACCGTTTGGTACAACATGGTTCAACATGCCTATCGGTAACCATAAGAAGCCTGTCTGGAAAGACTGCATATGATGTAATTCCAATCCCATGACCTTCTGGAAAAGCAAGACTGTGGTGGTGGTGGTGGGGGGAATCAGTGGTTGTGAAGACTGAGTGGGAGGAGGGTATTTTTATGATAACAATGATTCGGTGTGATTCAGTAGTACAGTCACACTTACTCTTGAAGCCTTACAGAGTATGTGCTTACTTTTCTCACACAGGGACTAAACATCTGACAGGAGACATCTTAAAGGGTGGATTTATCTTGGCTCATGGTTGAAGAGATGCATGCCTAGGAAAAGGCACAGTGGCAGAAGGCCCCATGTCAGTGGGATTGTATAGCTAGGACTCCTCATTCCATACATCTCCATGGAATAGGAAGCAGAGACAGACGAAAAGAGCCAGAAGCAGGGTCAGGCTGTAATCCTCAATGTCCCATGCTTTACTACACACCACTTCCTCTAGCTAGGCCCCACTTTCTGAAAGATCAACAACCTCCCCAATGACATCAATTGGGTACCAAGTGTTCACACACATGACCTCAGGGGAGCAGTTTAGGATCAAATCATAAGAACGTTCACTACTGAGCGTCAGCCCTCATGGGAACTATGGACTTTGGGTAGTGATGGTATCTCAGTATAGGTTTACCATTTGTTTCAAACGTATGGGATGTAGGCAGTACAGAAGATGTGCATGTGCAGGGATGATGGCCAATGAGCACCAACACTCTGGTTTGCTGTGAAGTGAAAGCTGCTGAGAGACTGTCATTCTTATTAAAGATGCTCTAGAAAGCCTATTAGATACATGCTCACATTCCATTAGAATACTCATGGATTGTTTTTATTTTCTTGTCTGATAGCCCTTAAAAGTTTCAAGAAAGTCTAGCAATGTATCTTTGTGCACAGTATATTAAGACAATATATTCGATAATATATTTAATTTAAACATAGATGTGTGTGTTCATATGCATAGGAACTTAGCTACATTTCTGGAACAATACAGTAGTGCTAAATTGTATCATAAGTGTTATGACCAAATTAAGAAATATTCCTTAGATCTTTAGATTTCATTTCTCATCATTTATTTCATGAATGATGAGATTTGTTGTGCATAATACAGAATTCCCCAATTTAACAACATCCAACAGACATCCTAGAACTGGGTTGGTAGAAAACACGGCTTCAATTCTTCAAGCCCTGGGTTCAAACCTCTGCACTGTGGAAACTGTAATGGTGGTACACACATTTAATCCAAGCATTCGGGAGGTGGAGGCAGGAGGACCAGGGACCATAGCTGTCATCAGCTACATAGAGAACTCTAGTCCAGAGGCCAGCCTGGATTCCATGAAAACCTGTCCCACAAAACCAACAGAAAAGTAAATGCTTAATTTATTTATTTTTATTTATTTATTTATTTATTTATTTATTTATTTAGTGAGTTAATCTTTCAGGGAGTTGACAGAGTGGGGTGCTTTGAAAGTCTGCACAAAGATAACGGCTGTGCACAGGGCCATCTGAAAGCTGGGCTCAAGTGTCAGCTCCTGGACTGGGATAGTTAGACCAGCTGGGGGCTGCCTAAGAGCTTTATCTCGGTTTTCTTCCCAAATAGCTGAAAGCTGCGTAGGCATGCAGCAATACATCTGCTAGTTCATTTCTGTGTGCTATCCTAGTTTTATAAACACCACTTCAAGAAGCATGAAACCCTTTACCACCCAGCTCCCAGAAAAGATCTTGTTGGCTTTTAACTTGGTCTTCCTTCATTGCGTTTCCTCTGATACTCTCTTCTTCTTCTTTTTGTTTTTGTTTTGTTTTGTTTTTTTTGAGACAGGGTTTTTCTGTGTAGTCCTGGCTGTCCTGGAACTCACTTTGTAGACCAGGCTGTCCTCGAACTCAGAAATCCGCCTGCTTCTGCCTCCCAAGTGCTGGGATTAAAGGCGTGCGCCACCACCGCCCGGCTGATACTCTCATCTTTCATTCAGCCCTGATAAGATTGTCTTTTATCGCCCACCAGTAAATAGCTGAGTTCAGAGAAACCCTGTCTCAAAAAACAAAACAAATATATATACTTATATATAGTTTTTTTATCGTATACTCTTTTTCTGACATGAATGTATAAGCAAGAGTAACACATAAAAGGCTACTGTAATTGGGTAAAGTATATGATTTCTGCCTGGTACAATATTGTAAATGCCTCCTCACAGCCATGGAGACTGGTATTTTAAGATTTCCTGTGACTAGCAAGGTACGGAAAGTCTTAGTGGCTCATATTGTCTCCTGACTTCCTGAGGCAGTTTTCCTAAGCCAGTCTACTTCAGCCAGGCCGTGAAACATAGCCTGCTCATACGTCACTGCCCCTTGTTAGTTAAAAATTCGGTCTAGAAGATTCTGTGCCAGCCTTGCTCTCTCTTTCTTAAACTTAACTCTAAATCCTATAAAGGGATTTTTAGAGAAGTCATAATTTTATTTTATAAAATTTCTCCCGTGCGGATGTGATTCTGAAATTTTTGAGGAAAAAAAAAGCTTACGCTTATTTTTTAAAATGAATGATTTGAACATTTATCTTATTTGTGGTTCTGCATTGCACTTAATGGCTATACTGTATAGCTTACGTTTTATCATTATCATCTACTTGAATTGTGAGTCATATGTTTTTAAAAATCTATTTTACATCATTCTACCCCTCTCTTCCCGGCTTCCAGAACCTCTCGTGTACCCCTCCTGAGGCGTCATATCTGTTGCCATGGCTGTGTTCACATATGGTAGCCAGAAATGTATGCTGCAGTTCTCTTTCATTCATAAATCTTGTACCCCGAATTTGAATGACTGATTACTTGATTATTGGTTGCAGCGCTGGCATTAGAACTCAGGGTCTCATATATGCTAGACAGACACTTAGTTACATAGACACCAGCCACAAGAACCCTAGTTTTGGATTGATAGTAGGTTGATATTTACTTGGCAAATGGGTATTCTTTCAAATTTATTCTTATAACCTTGAAGTTGCTCTCTGTATCAGTACTCTATTGAAGCTTTATGGCCTTTCTTATGGCTTGAGCCTTAGGTAGCCTGCTGGCTATTTGTGTATGAAATCTTTCTGATTTGAAACTTTCCCTACGAAAGAGGGCACTGGATGGATCTGGGCCTTGGTTTCCTCGATTTCAAAAGGAGACTTGATAATAATACCACCCGGTAATGTTGTTATTGTTCATTGAATGAACTTGTTCGTTAAAACCAACAATAAGAGTTCTTAGTATTTGGTAATTGAGCAATATTCTACATGGGCTTTGGTATCAGCATTGCCTTTGATATCTTTTTCAAATGGCAAAAGTATTTTATAGTGACCACTTCAATGAGTTGCTGATAGATTATGTGAGTGTTCTCATATCCTAGTATCTCCATTTTTGCCTTTTTTTAAAGTTTTTAAATTTGTGTATGTGTGTTTGTGTCTGTGTGGGTATGTACATCTGTTTGTGGTGCCCATAGAGGGCAGAAAATGGTGTCATATCTCCCGTAACTGAATTTATATGTGGTGATGAACAGCACAATGTGGGGGATTGTGAACCAAACCTGGTCCTCTGGAAGAGCAGCAATTGTTCAGCCATCTCTCCAGTCCCTATATTAAGCTGAAATCTCACTTGTTGCTTTACAGCCCAGGCTGGCCTCTAGCTCATCATCCTCCAGCCCACCCCTGTGGGTGTGGACTCCTGCCTTCATTCTCATTAACTGTCTTCACCATGATGCTTAACACTTACGCCTCAATGTCAGTATTTCAACCCTTACACAGCCCAGTTCAAATCTACCCACCAGTAAATAGCTGAGTTCAGAATAGAATTAGTTGTGCCTCATTTGGAGTTAAGAGAAAACTACTGTGCTTTGCATGAATCTGGCTTTTAATCAAGAATCTCAACAGACACAGACTCTTCAAATGACGAGAGATTGACAAGAAATGGAGAGACATCGAAACATAAAAGGAAAAAAAAAGGTTTGAAAAGGCTAGCTCACGGGGATTTGTGCAAAGCTGAGACATTTCCAAAGGAGCAGTTAGTTTTGCGATTATTAATTCTCTTCCTTCTAGACTGACTAATGAGCGGCATTTTCAGTTAATCGGTTTTTCAAAAGTTTCTGTCACAGCTCTGTTTGTAGTGCTGTGACATGCGTCTCCTGGGTACAACTCTTATTATTAACCCTTTGAGGTCTTCAGGAAGTTTCAGTTTCTTTGCAGTCTTATAACTGTCATTCAGAAAACTAAACCATTTTCTCTAAATGTATCATCTTCTCTAGTCAGCCTCATAGACACACTTGAATCTCTGACGTCTGAACTGAATGAAGAATTCACATGTGGATCTTACTTAAAGTGTTTATCAAGGCTACAGTTCCTTTTGGAATTTTACTCATGTGCGTGCGTGCGTGCGTGTGTGTGTATGTGTGTTTATGTATATATGTATGTATATATACATAGCTAAGGGGTTAAAATAAGACGAGAGGTCAGAAAATTGACAGGAAGTGGGCAAACTGTTTCAAGTAGGAAGAATATGGGACAGAAATAACATAGTAAAGAGAGACAAAGGAAGAAGTGGGGCCCCACTAAAGTAAGCGATAAAGGAGCAGGGAGAGTCTTTAAAAAATGACTGGGTTTCAAAGTAGATGCTATTGAAAGGGTGGATGTGACTGGCAGGCTACTGCCATGACAACCTATAAAGAAACCAGGAGTGACAGTTGCCCATTTCTAATAGGAAAAGCCACTGAGGGTTCAGAGATATTTTCTGGTACACATGAAAATGCAAATCTAGGTGCCTCTCAGGATGATGCTCTAACTCATAGCCTGGATGGTTTTAAGTGTTCATTTTGTAATGTTTGTTGAGTAGGACACTGATATTTGGAGGTACTTTTCATATGGCCATCACAGTTCAATCTAAAATAACAGGAGAATCAAGACCACTTGACTTCCAGCTTGCTAAGCCATGTGCAGTATTTATTTATTTATTTATTTATTTATTTATTTATTTATTGTTTTTAGCACACCACAGATAATCTAAAGTCTTTCGTTTTTGTCTTTGTAAAGAGAGCTGCTGGCTATTCTTCTAATTAAAGTCAAAACCTTTACTGGGGGATCTGACTTGTAACATAGAAGAGATGAATGAGGTCTACTCTCAAAGCTTATTGAGAGACATAGCTTTGGGTTTAGAGCAACAAGGTAAAAATGGGCACGGCTTGTGGTGAAATTGGAAAGTCAGCAAAAGCAAGGGAAAAAATTAAGGAAAGGCTTTGTTCAGGAGGAAAGTTTTCAGGCAGTGAGCCAATTCATACTCAAGTAGGAGTTTCCTAATGTGTACACACATTTCAGCCACAGGCATGTGTCTGCACTCCTCCACTGCAGGCACTTGTAAGGTACAATGGATTAGTAGGGCTGAATTGTAAACTCGTGGGTCATGTAGTGGAGAGTGTAGGAATGGGCTCATTTAAACCCTTGGAAGACCTTAAACAGGGAGAGGTAAACATTGTCTGTCCTCATCTCCTACCTATAAAACTGTAAAATAAACTGCAAGCTAAAACCAATGTTAAACTGGAAAGTATAGAAAGTCAAACAAGGTTCTGATTTATTTTAAAACTGAGATGACTAGTTTGAGGCACTTAGAAAAGCATTCATTAGTGTTTTAGTTACTTTTCTACCACTGTGACTACTGCTGGGACAAATCACCATGACCAAAGCAACTTGTACAAGAGTTTATTGTGGCTTACAGTTCCCAAGAGTGAGTCCATGACCATCATGGTGAGCATGGCACCAGGCAGACCAGCATTGTGCTGAAATAGTAGCTGGGAGCTTACATCCAATCACGGCATGGTGTGGGGGGGGGGGGAAGCGAGCGAGCTTACTAGGAATGGTGTGGATTTTTGAAACCTCACTGTCTGTACGGTGTCCAAAAAAGCCACACCCATCCTTCCTAACAGTTTCACCAACTGGGAACCAACCACACAAATATATGAGCTTATGGGGAGAGGGCATTCTCATTCAAGCCAATTAGCATATGTTAATTATATATAATAATGGGTTTCATTATGGCATCTTTGCATAGAATGTATTTTGACTACATTAACCCTTTATGATGCCCTTCTTCCCACCTAGTGCCTGCTTCCATTTTCATGTCTTTTTTTGTTTGCAGGTGTGGTATGTGTGGGGGGGGGGTGGGAGGGGCAGGGGGGGAAGAACACAAATGAGTTTCATCTGGGACACTTAAGAAGCATAGACACCTTACCAGTGGCTAAACAACTGAAAAAAATGTCTCTCTCACTTACAAGCCATTCACCGCCTATAAATACTCAGGGGGCGGGGCAGAGTCTCAAGAGTCCTGCCTCGAGGTATAACAGAGCTGAGGCTGTGTAAGTATAGAACCTGAAGTCTGCCTTACCATCCCAGCGTCACAAACTCTGGCACACAACAAAGTGAACTTATGGCTAAGAACCTCTGCTCCTCACGGTGGACTCTTGGATTCCCTTTCAATCATCAATCAGAATCAGGTTGTGTCTGATGTCAGCCCGAGGCATTGAAGAAACCAGGTGAATGCTGCAGCAGGCATTACGACTTCATGGAGTTATTTTTGTAAGAAAATATACTTAAGCAGCAAATCACTATGAAGACTGGATGATAGAATATGGGGAGCTTGATCTGGTACAGACACCAGCCAGCTGAGTTTAAATATCTCGGAACTTGGTGCTACCAGTACCTGCCAGCACCCTCAGACATTGCCTCAGCTGCTCAGAAGCCTCACTCCGGGTACACTTTTCTCCCCCACTTCCAGATCAAGGTCACACCCTTCCTCTCACTAGCAAGCCAAGGTCACACCCGTCTCATACCCTCCACCTCCCAACCCCGACAGGCAGGCCGCGGGCTGTGTGTTGTTTCAAGTTTCAGAGCCCTCGGTACTGTTGGCTGGTGCTGTCACTGGCTCGCATCTGCATCTCAGCTGGATTTCTCCCTCTTCCCAAGCCTGAGTAGGCCTCCTTCTTTGCATGGATGTTGACCCTAGCACCACTCCCTGGTAAACATCCTGAACGCTAAACTCTGCCTGAATCTGCTTCCTGGAGAACCCAGAGTGCTTTACTGCATGAAAAGCCTTGATGAGTCAGATAGTGAAAGGCCCCGAGTGGCCGAGGTAGACAGGGGACAAGTGGAGAAGCAGGGGCAGACCACAGTGACAGATAAGGATCTATATTAAAGCATTGACCAGAAGGAAGCCTCCGTGTGTGGCTGTAGTGTAGATAGAACAAACCGAGGGAGTGCCATGAGGTCTAAGCCTGAAACTTTTCCAAATGCATTTTTTTTCAGGGTAATTGTAGTGCATATGCCTATATATGAAAACATTGCAACAAACACATTTTATACAATTAATATGTAATAACAAGTGATTCTCTTCTAGATACTAATGATAAAAATTAAGATGCCCAACTTTTCATGTCTTTAGATCATTGCTTTTCATCCTTTCTTCCTTACCAACCAAAGCTGCTGAACCCACACCATGGCTTACGAAGCTACACTCCTATGAGATAATGTTCTAGAATTATGTAGCACAAGCTTTTCAAGATATTCCTGGAGTGAGAGTTGTGAAAGTGACTTCTGTGAAGATAAAAAGCAAACTGATGAGTGCTAGTGGAATAGATTAAGATAAGTCACCGGGCTCTTGACCTCTACACACCAAAAGAAGGACTGTTTCTGTTCTGTTTCCATGCTATTCTGTTTCTTATTTTGATGTGTCACCTTAAGTCCAAGATAGATGTGGGTGTAGTCATTATACTAGCGCAATGTGTCTGAAGAAGAATAATGTAAAACATCAAGGCTTGAGGTCTATGAGGGTTTATTGAGTATAACTGCCATCTTACAACCTGTGCATATTCAAAATGTACAAGGTTGGTAAGTTTTAATGTGTGCATGCATCATTGAGACCATCAGCAAGAGTCAAGATGACACATCTTTCCAGCACCCCACAGGTTTTTCTGTGTCCCTCTTGTCACACCTTTGTCTCTTGCTTCCCTTTTCTCTCCCTGACAAATGTTTCACCCTCTTTGCATCTCGCCAGATGGCTTTACACTGCCTAGAATTTTATAAGAACATAAACACGCATTGTGAACTATTCTACCTCAAGGTCTTCCCTCCAGCATAATACTTTAAAAACTAGATGTCAAATGTTTTGCTGTGTAATATTTTATATGTTATCACACATGACTCATGAGAAATCTTGCTTGTATTACATGTTATATATTACTAATTCAAATGGTAAAAAGTGACTTATTTTTGTGTGTATATGTGTGTACCTGTGTTAGCTCACATGTATCATGTGCATTCAGGGACCTGGAGAGGCCAGAAAGAGGGGTTGGATCTGTTGAAACTGAAGTGACAAGTAGGGCTGCCTCATGGGTGCTAGGAACTAGGTCCTCTGCAAAGGCAGAATGAGCATTTAACCATCTTTCCAGTCCTTATTCTTCAACTGTGATGGTCTGAATATGCTTGGCCCTGGGAGTGAAACTATTAGGTGGTATGGCCTTGTTGGAGTAAGTATGACATTGTGGGTGTGGGCTTTGAGACCCTCCTTCTAGCTGCCTGGAAGCCAGTATTCTGTCTTTCTTTGGACGATGATGTAGAACTCTAAGCTTCTCCAGCCTTGCATCTGCCTGGATGCTGCCAAGCTCTTACCTTGATGATAATGGACTAAATAGCCATTATCATCCATTATCGTTGGGGACTGTAAACCATCATCAATCAAATGTTATCTTTATAAGAGTTGCCTTGGTCATGGTGTCTGTTCACGGCAATAAAGCCTAAACTAAGTCATCAACTTTTCAAGTCTATACATTCATTGTGTCTCAGACTCAATAAAACTTTGTTTTTGTAACCAAAGAAACTTTCTTTTATAATTATAAGCCACTGATAAGTGATCTGTAACACTCCCTGACAAGCCCTATTTTTAAGGGAACACAGAATGTTTGCTAGGAGACTCTTCTCTTACCAAAATCTGTGCTTAAATAACCTAGAAAGAAAAGTAGATTCCAAAGAGTGGCTACATAGTACAGACACCAATGTTGTAGGTGGTAACACACACTTGTGCGCCCAGCACTAGCAAGGCTAAGGAGGGTTGTGAGGTTAAGACTGACCTGAGGTACATAGCAAGATTCTTTCTCAAACAATTTAATTGTAAAACGTTAAAAAAGAAAGAATAGATGGGAGAGAACGAGAGGTAATAATCTTCGGTGTTTTGGGTTTTTTGTTTTGTTTTGTTTTTGTTTGGTTTTTTGGATTGTCTTGTTTTTCGAGACAGGGTTTCTCTGTGTAGCCCTGGCTGTCCTGGAACTCACTCTGTAGACCAGGCTGGCCTCGAACTCAGAAATCTGCCTGCCTCTGCCTCCCAAGTGCTGGGATTAAAGGTGTATGCCACCACTGCCCAGCTATTACTTGATTTCTTGAGACAGGGTCTCATCACATAACTCTGGCTGGTATAGAACTTGCTATGGAGACCTGACTGGTCTTAACTCCACAGAGATCCATCCATCTGCCTCTGCCTCCCAAATGCTGAGATTAAAGGCGTGTGCCACCACTGCCTGGCAAGAGGTAATAATCTTAGTGCTCTGAAATAACCAGAGAACATGGATGGATGCTAACTGCTTATCACACACATGTGATCCCTCACATATTCTCCTCTCTCTGTCTCTTTCTCTCATACACACACACCCGCACACGCACACGCACACGCACATGCACATGCACACACATACGCACTACTTCTCCCTCTTTCCTAAATTACTTTTGGCCTATTTTATTAACAGCAATTGCTTTCACTTTACCATCTTATCACTAGAAAGGATGGAAACTAAAGATGGTTTCAAAAATGTCACTATTCAGTCATGCCTGAGAATATGCAAACCTGGGGGTTGTGAATACAAGTCAGTTGCAGAGTGTTTGTCCTGCAAACATACGTGATCAATACCTTGGATATGATCTCTAATACTGTAAAGAGAGAGGGAGAAGAAAAGGAAGGAGAAAAAAGGGATAGAAAGAAGCAACTATATATACAAATTTATTACATATATAAACGTATGTATGCATGTATGTATGTATGTATGTATGTATGTATGTATGCCTGCAAAGGCCAAAGACAGTGTCAGATGCTCTAGAATTGGCATTACAAATGGTTGAGAGCAACCTTAAAGGTATTGGGAATTGAACCCATGTGCCCTGCAAGAGCACCTGCTGTGTCATGTCTCTGGCCCCATGCCATCTTATATCCCTCTAAAGCTTGCATAAAGCACTGGAGACATAGATGAGAGGTGATCACTGCATCTCTAAAGTGAATTGAGTCTGAACTTTCTGCTTTTGACAGCATTTGTCTAGATACAGAGACTCTTTCTTTGAAACACAATACTACCATTTCCAAGGCTACATACTTTTAGACTGATAGCAGTTTCTGTGAGGTTTATTACTACATTTTTAATGCATATGTTAAATGTTTTTTATTTTATTTGACATGGTATAGAACGTTTCATATTCTTTTAGAGAAAGGATTAGGTGGGTTTTTTTTTTTATGTTGTTGGTAGTAGTGGTGCTTTGTTTTTTATACCATTTAACTTTTGACAAACTTGTTAGCGCTATTAATGAACACAATTGGGGGTGGGGTGGGGCATTTTAATGTCTGGATCCCATAGGATATAGTACAAAGTGTACATTTGCACATCTCGCCTTCACTAACCATAATTTTAATACATATTAACTCCTGCACACCACACAGCAAGTACAGGATCTCTTCATCTTGGTCTCGGGCTGGCCAGGAATCTTATGGCAGCTGGGAGTTCGGTGGGGGTTATAGCTCAAGTTTTCTTTCTTTTGTCCAATATGTTTTGTCTCATTTTTATACTTAGAACAATGTTTAAGGTTTCTTTCTATGTGTATTAAATCTTATACTTTTTTTTCAGATAATTAAAAATAATCTAAGCCTCAGCATAATTTTTGGTACCCCTGAATTTGTGTATCAGCATGCAAAATTTCTCATCTCCTGGGGAAATGTGCTGGGATCCTTCAAGACTTTAATGTGGAAACGGTTAGAGTGAGATAAATTTAGTTTGCAGATCAGTATCTGTACCTGTCCTTGGCTTATAAAATAGTATATGAGTGATACTGATTACCCACCCCCAGAAACTTTAATATTAATTTTATTTGCAAACAAAGAGATTAAAAGAAAGAAAATTAGAAATGAATTCTTCCTGAGATTTCCTCACAGGATTCCCTCACAGGTTGTAGTTAAGGAACAAAAGAGCTTAGTATCACGGAGTGACAACAGCTGAGCATCGTGTTTAAATACCAGTTAGGTCAAGATAATGATAGAGTTAGTATCAGTGTTTTGTTTTTTGTTTTTTTCCTTTTTAGTACTTCAAAGAGATATCTTGCCTGTCTCTTTCACACCAATTATCACAAAGATCCTAGGAGAAAATGTCAGTGACCACAGAGGACCTACGCTGCTCTGCGATCTCTTATCACCTGAGTCAGAGCCCATCCCTTAGAGCTCCCACTGTAGGCTTTTCCTTCCCATCTCCACGCATGCTTTTAGGCGTCTTAAACAATTCCCGACAGAAAAACTGAGAACACGCTATTTTGTGTATAAACTGAATTTCCTAGCATTGCTTAGGACACAGTGCTCAATGGAGAGGTGGAAAGTCAATGTAACACAGTCAACAGGGAAAGCAGAAAGATAAACAAAACCCGGAAGGGCGAGGCTCGTTCTGATGACACGGCTTCCTGTGAGCCTTTTAAACAAAGTTTTTGAAAAAATGTCCTTCCCTACTCATTTGGGTTTCTTTCCACAATTAGTGACATTTATTTTTAAACAGTTACAGAAAAAAAAAAAACATGAAAAAAGAAAAAAATAAAAATGCAGCCAGGAGGTGGTGGCACCGTTTTCCATACCAGCACTAGAAAGGGAGAAAGATTCTAGTTTGGCTTCTTTGGCATTAGAATGAGCGTAACAGGTAGAAGGACATCAACCAGCCTGGTGTGGTGACAAATGCCTTTAATCTCAGGATGGAGAATGGAGGAGCAGACAGGGATGAATCTCTGTGGGTTTGAGGCCAGCCTGGTTTATATGGAAAGTTCCATGGGAGCGAGGGCTAAATAGGGAGACCTTATTTCAATTTCTCCTTCCCTCTAAAAACAACTAAGATCTTCAACCAGACTTTATTAACTTGTGATGTAAATACAACTGTACCTGTGATTATTTTAAGTTGAGGCTTCTGTCTCTTTTATAAAAATTAGATTGAAAAAAAATGGCTAACATTAAATTCCTCTCAATTCCTCTCCCTAGTGCTTAGGCATTTGTAACATTTACACTGGAGTGCCAAGGGACTTGATTTTATCATTGTTAGGGGGTCACAGGCAAATCATATTTTTAAAATATATTTTTATTCTGAATTGATACACGCTATGTATAACTATTTCTGGTTCTTAGCTGGAAAGCGGGCCAATTTGTTTTGCAAAGAAACTGATAATTCAGTAAAAAATGAGCATATGTGGGTTATTTTTAAAAAGGAAAACAGAAGGTATGTTATTTCATTATCACCGTCCCTGAATTGGAGCATCTCTGATGAATATTAAACAACTTATATCTATTCATATAAATATAGATTTCTCGTTTATAAATTAGATCACTAAACCTTTGTGCACTGAATAAAAAACAAATTGATTTCTTTCATTAAGTATAATTTAAGTTTATAATAGAGTCACATCTGAGCCATGCTAAGCTAGCTAACATGCTTAACATCCAAGCACCATTTGATAGATCTGCTCCTGATCTGTAGGCACCAGTGTTTTCTAAGTTACAGATACATTTCTTGAGAACAGACCCCATTTCTCTTTTCTCTTTTCCCTCTGGCCCCTGAATTAGTACTGTTAATGGATGCTTGATGTACTCTTGACTGACTTATGGGAATGTTTGAGAGGTCATGGGCTGACAAACTACAGACTTTACATACGTACCGAGTTTTTCAACACTCTGGCCCCACATTTGGCCTGGGCAGCAAGGAAGAGCTGGCACTGTTGGTGTGGGCACTGGAGAACTGGCCCCCATCCCTTGCCAGATGCAGCACTTGGTGGAGGGATGGCCATTCCCCTTGATCTCTGCTGTAGGTAGGAAAGTTGGCCTGCCCCTCACCTGGGCAAAACAGGAGAGCTGGCCCTGGTGGTGGGTGTACAAGGTGGACTACTACCCAGGCCCAGATCCACGGCTTTGAGTTGGCCCACCCCAACATCTACTCAGTCTGTGAACTGTTGGATCTTGCTAAGGGGTCTTGGCTCTACAGAACCAAAGCTCAATAACCAGATATCCCAGAGGAGTCCTGGTGAGGATTCAGCATTGATGGAGTAGCTCAGCCAATGGCCTTGAACCAGACCAGTGAATCATTGTAGTGAATATTTGCAAGACGTGTGGATACAAGGATATTGTTGTAGGATATTTGATTACATTGTGAACCCAGAGATTGTGTACTGTAAGAATCTGTATCTAACTGTGGCTCAGCCTTTGATCCTAGAGCTTTTCTTTGTTTACTGTAAACAAGTAGTTGTGGTGTGGCCCTGTCCTAGCACACACATTTAATACAAGAGCTACATAAAGTCAAACTTAGATCAAGAGGCAGAGCAAGTAACCAGGCTAACATGGAGTGAACAGTCAGTAAACAGAAAGGAGTGTCTTTGAATTGCAGGGCATTTAAGACAGCGTGGAGAAGGAGAAAGAGCGGTTTCCTTTGGGGACTTCCATGGAGTAAGAAGGTCAGCTTGGTGACTTCTCTGCCTCTTTGAACTAGCAGGCTCTCACCCCAGCATCTGACTCCTGAGTCTTCATTGGTACAATCCAAAGGCTGGGATTCTTGTTTTTAAAAAATAACAGGGTATACTGTGTGACATACGAAGCTTCCAAGACAAGATTTGTTGTTTTGGTTTTTGCTTTCTTTGTTATATTTTGTTTTCTTTTGGGGTAGGGGGAAGTTGCAAGGGTTTAGGGCAGATATGGAGGAATTGAGAGATGAGTAGGATTGGGGTGTATGATGTGAAATTCATAAGGGATTAGTAGAAAATTTAAAAAAAAGAATCATATACAACATGAAGAACTGGGAGAACACTGAACTAAAGCCCTTGCTTTGACTTTATTTTCTAAACAGAAGTAAAGTTAATAAGTACCTTAAGTTTCTGGAAAGATTATAGATACATGATTTAACTTTTAAAATTTTAATTAATTAATTAATTTATTAATTTTGAGCCAAGGTCTCACTGTTTAGTCCTGGCTATCCTGGAACTCTCTATATAGCCCAGGCTGGCCTGAAACTCACAGAGACAACTCCTCCCTCATGCTCCAACACACACACACACACACACACACACACACACCCTCTGCCTCCCTAGTTCTGGGATTAAAGCTGTGTACCATTACAATGCCCTGAAAGGTATTATCTCATAATGGCTAAATGATCACTCCAGTCCCCTTTCTTACACTGATAAACGCCAAGTCCAAGCCAATTGTGTTAATGCTCATAATCTCAGTGGCAAGAACAGCCTGAGCTACACAGCAAATTTTACAAGCCGGCCTGGGCTACATGACATCCTGACTCTGGAACTCGATGAGTTCCAGGCCAACGTGATCTACATAGAGAGTTCTAGACCAGCTAGTGTGACAATGAGTGCCAGATTCAAAATAAAAGTATAAAAAGCAAACAAACACAAAAGCAGAGAGAGCAAGATCAAGAGAAGTGGGTGGTGGTGGTCATCTGAGTTTAGTTTGGTTCCCAGCACACTTGTTGGGCCACTTACCCTTGTAATGCCAGTTCCAGGTGGCCCAATGCCCTTTTCTGTACTTTGGGAGCGCCTCCATTTGCATGTGCATATACATTCCCATACAAATAAGTACAAATATTTAAAAACAAATATCTCTTTAAAAAAACAGATGTGAATGGGATGGGGCTGGGCAAACTGAAGGCAGAGTACTGTGACACAGCCCACAGTAAAGCTTCAATGCATAAACTGTACAAAGAGTTCCCTTCATACGCTGTGTCTGGGATACCTTACCTGCCGTCCATGTTGAAATTCTGATCATGGCTATCCTAGAGATGGGTCTGGGTGGGTGCTGTGGTACACGGGACATTTACAATTGTGTGTGTGTGTGTGTGTGTGCTTGCAATGGTGTCCATAGGGGTGTCAGAGCACAGCTTGTAGCAGTTCTCTTCAATACGTGGGTCCCAAGTATTGAACATGGGTCCTTAGACGTAGCAGCAAGTGCCTTTACCTACTGAGCTGTCTTGCTGGCCCTAATGTCTTTTCACAATTATAGCGTATATATAAATGTCACTGGGATATGAAGTGGAAACTTAAGGATTCTTTGGAAAGTCGGTTGGATGGTGTTTTGCTGAGGCTAACATGTGAAGGAACCTTTCCTTAAAGTAAACATAGGTGTGAAAGTTTAAGGCATACGAGTGAAGGAACATTTTATTGAAGCAGACACAGGAGAGAGAATGTTCTGCTGAAGCAAGCACTTGAAAAGACTTGTGATGAAATAGTCTTTGCTGACAACACACATGTATTGGTCTGCCTTACATTGCATAGTTGAGCTCCATTTGTTGACACTGTAAAGAGAAACACACCAAAAACCTTCTGGTGGTGTGCTGCAGTTTGTTGCCTCTTCTAAGGGCTCGGGCTGATTGGATGTACTTGGCAAGGCAAGGCACATGCTGAGGCAAGGCACATGGAGGACACGTGATGTTAGGAGGGTATAAATTGGACTCCACGGAGTGACAGAGACAGAGCTTGGCTTGCTGGTACAGCTAGCTGTACAACACTTGTGAGTCTTGCATTTCCACTGATCTTCACTTCCCTGAGACAGGTACAGTAGAGAACTTCTCCTGATGTTCCTCTGGGTCCCTCCTGCTGAATCAGGCCGAGGCTAAGGCCTGGCTGTCTCTGCTAGGTCACGTCACCTCTATTGCTAACCCTACTCTACCAAACTGGACTGCTGGTGTATCTGTTTGTGAATGGATTGAGCTGCCACTGCCTGCTAATCTGTGAACACAACAGCTGATTTCCAGACAACAGAGTTGCTCCAAAGAACCTTTCTAAACAAGGTCCACTCTCCCCCTATACCCCCACTCCCGTATCCTTTCTTTTCACTACCTCTAGAGAGTGGTGGATTACAAGTAAGGTTAAAGCATTTAAGAACTATCATTAAAAATAGGATTTGAAAAAAATTAAAGTTACAGGGATAGAACAGGAAGTGCATTTTATTAGGGATTGCATTTCACCTAAGTGTTGTTCACAGGTGAATTTCTCCACTTGGAAGTAGATATTCCTTTGGGTTGTTGAAAATATTCCAAGTCCTTTAATCTTTAGCAAGAAGGAAAAGCTGCCAAAAAGAAAAAGAAAAAAAAGAAAAAGAAATGCCTGTTACTACTAACAATGGGCTGTGTATGTAAGTTGCTTTGAAGAGCTTCTTATGAGCTATATTATTCTGGCATCTCATTGAAGATGTCATATCCATATTTGGAACAATATTGCATAAGAGAGTGTTACAATAATCCATGTAGGAGGTGGTATGGGTATATAACTAAAGAAGAAGCCATGGAGGTTGGGAGAAACAGAGGTGATTATTATCTGGGAAGTAGACTCAACTCCTTGAGATTGCTGGAAAGAAACAGAGCAAAGAGGCTTCCTCTTGAATAACCAGTTAGCATTGAGAGAGCCACTGAAGGAAGAGACATTTTGATGGACAGTGGACTCTAGCTTGACAGTATAAAGTATGTGTTGCTCAGATACATCAGAATGGAGATATTTGTAAGTATGTGTTGGGGTGAGTAGATAAATATAGTCTGGTGATACAGTTCTATAAGAATGTAGACTGAAGCTGAGGTACTGGTAACTGAAGACTTTGTGGGGGAGCAGTGGAGAAGGTGGGCCAAGAGCAGAACCCTAGGGCCTACAAATGGCTCGGCGTGTAAAGGCAATTGCTGCCAACACTGATGACCAGAGTTCAGCTCCTAGGACCCATATGGTAGAAGGAGAGAATCAACGGCTGAAAGCTAATTTCTGACTACCACATACATGCCATGGAACATATACACCAACAGCAACACATACACACACACACACACACACACACACACACTCACTCACATGCTAAACAAACAAACAAACAAACAAACAAACAGGAACGCCAGAAATGACAGAAAGGGAAGAGGAAAAAAGATGACTCCAAAAGGAAGAAGATTAAAGAAAAGACGTTTTGAAATAAAATGCTTTTAGTTATTAGATTTTATATTGACATATTACTAATCAAGCTCGAATGCAGTGGGATGGTGATGATGACAGAATTGCTGTGATAAAATATTTTTACAAACAAAACAAAACAAAACAAACCCTCAAGCCAGAAAGGGTTTGCGCTGGCTTACAATTTCACGTTGTACTCTCTATTAGCTACTTCTCTGTTGTGATTAACTGCTGTGATCAAAGGAAACTTAAGAATGAGGGTTTATTTTGGCCTATGGGCTCTCTCTGGAACCACACAGTTAGAGTTGATAATGCATGGCAGCAAGTGACAGTCATGGTGGTGGGTGCGGATGGAGGAGGAAGCTGAGAGCTTGCATTTTGAACCACAGGTACAGGGCAAGAAGAGCAAACTCTAAATAGCCAATGCTTTTTATTCTCAAAGACCTCCACTTCTGACATTCTTCCTCCATCAACGTCATAGAATCTAAGCCTCCCCAAAGAATGCCACCAACCCAGGGCCAAGAGTTCATATGTCAAAGGCTATGGGAGAAGTTTCTCATCTAAACCACCACATATCCATCACTGTGGGGAAACCAAGGTAAGAACTCAAAATACTTAGTCATATGACATCAAAAAGCAGACAGTGGATGAATGTGTGCCTGCTAGCACTCAGTCAGCTCCTTTTTTTAACTCTTATATATCCAAGGCTCAAAACCAGGGACTGGTGCTTCTGGCTTTTAGACTGGTCCTTCTCATACCAGTTAAGACAATTAAGACAATCTTCCAAAGACATGTCCATAGGCCAACTTGACCTAGACCAGTGGTTCTCAACCTGTGGGTCTTAACCCCTTTGGGGATTGAGTGTCCCTTTCTCAGGGGCTATATATCAGATATTCTGCATATCAGATATTTGCATTAAAATTAATAACAGTAGCAAAATTACAAAAATGAAGTAGCAATGAAAATAATTTTATGGTTGGGGGGGTGGGGTTGCCATAACATGAAAAGCTGTATTAAAGGGTCAAATCATTAGGAAGATTGAGAACCACTGATCTAGACAGTCTCTCTCACTGATACCATCTCATTACAGTAAAAGAGAATGAAATACTAATCAACCTTAAACAGGTGAAGAGATTGTCCCAAGGAAATCTTCATCCCCAAGAAGATGCTCATTCCCCTATGAAATGAGGGTATTGATCTGAATGATTGGTAAAGACTACGGAAAGGTATGCAAATTAACTCAGTCATTCATTTCATTTCTGCAACACACTCAGAGTTCCCATAATATCCAGTTAGTGTTTTAGTCACGAGGGTACCGATGATGAGCCAGTCTATAAAAGCAGTTATCATGTTGATGGAAACAGATCGTAAACAAGTAAACGATTTAATTCATAGTGAATTTTGGGCTGCTAAAGGCTATCACAAAAAATACTGTGGGTGGTTGGGAGAGAAAATAGGGTAATTTGGGAAGATTCCTTTCTGTATCCATGGGTGAATCAGAAGAGAGATGTTTATTGTAAAGGATTTTTGCTATAGGGCATTCCTGGGAACATAACTAGTGAGCACAAAGGCATGAACCATGAATGGCTTGGCCTGTCTAGGAAATATTGGCAAGAAAAAAATGAAGAAAATCCAGTGCAAAGGATAGAGACATTTAAGGTGAGTCAATGTGAAAAGCAGACCTTCCTGGGCTTGTCGTTTAGGTAAGAATTCAAGGTTTGCTTTATAATAATGCAATATTGTAAATATTGTACAATACAATATTGCTATGTTACATATGTCACTTTTATCAAGAGTTGGTCATTGAGCAAACTCTTTACAGAAGCTTCCAAAAGTCTTGTCCAGATGTCAGGCAGGAGCCCCCATATACCTACAACCCTTAATGTTCTACAGAATGAAAGCTGACTTTGATGTTGGCCAGGCACCTGCTTTTACTTGCAAACCACCCAGGATTGCACAACCTCAAATTCAGACTCACTTACAAAATACTGTCCTTTGACTCCTAGTGACCCTGAATTCAGTATCGAACGTTTTACTTCATCTGACCTCAGGGAACAAGACCTTTTCTACATGCTTCAACCTATGAGTAGCTTCTCTATTTCTGCCTAACTACCACTGTCCTGCAGCTATCTGGGAAGGGCAGAAAGTCTGTCTAAATACTGTGTAAAAAACCTGCTGGTCACTGTCTTGTTTAATACGGAGGCTATACAAATGTCTGCTTTTCCAATACTTGTCAAACTACACGCAGACACTTTTATTAAAAATGACTTCATTTTTAAAATAAATTAAGACAACTTCCTTTTTTAAAAGTTATATTTTTAGTGACATAATTGATCAATTGATTACCCATTTTTTTCCTTAATTCTGCTATTTTGATTATTGTGGCCTTTAAAAAAAAATGATCTCCTCTCCATAATGTTATCTGTCCATCCATCCATCATCTATCTATCTACTTACCTATCATTTCTTTTTCTATATAGAGTGATTAGATAGATAGATAGATAGATAGATAGATAGATAGATAGATAGATAGACAGAAAAATAAAAATATATTCTATCTATCTAGAATATATAGGAATCTATATATAGAGAGAGATGCAGAGACAGATACAGAGATATAAACAGTTGTAGATATCTAGAGATATATAAGTATCTATATATGCAAATCTGTCTGTCTGTCTGCTTATTGATTTGAGACAGGTCCTAGCTGGCCTAGTACATACTATGTAATCCAGTCTGTCCCCAAACTAATGTCAATCTTTCTACCTCAGCCTCCCAAATGCTGAGATTACAAGCATGGATCTTTGCTCTAGGGTCTTTTAAAGGCATGACCCTGGCTCACCTCTTGCTTTTCCAAGGGACTTTCTCTGTCCCTCACCAGTTTTTGTAACCTTCCACTACCCACAAAATAAGCCATCTTAAAACCAGCAATCTCTGCTTGCTAATTTCCTATCAATCACAGTCACATGTACATTTTTTAATGGATTATGTCCATTCTTCCCTAAGGGCAAGGATGAGATCTCCTTTGCCCATTTCCCTATTTGTTGTGCTTGGCACACAGAAATTAAAAATGCCCCGTGTAAAGTCAATGTGTCCAGTTGATGAGGGAGCTGTAGAGTCGGCTGTTCCTCATTCCAAAAGCTGAGAGTTGTTTATTAAAATTAGAATAGAAGGTTGCTAATGAAAAGCAAAGACCCTTGCCTCATCCCTCCCTGCAACCCCTTCCTTTCTCAGACCCTGTCACTTGAGACTTTTGTATTTTTAATACTTCCAGTAGCTAATTGATTTTAAAGGATATGTTATATTGTTGTCCTTTTATTAATGAACTTAAGATAACAACCCTCACCTTCCTCCTAATAAATATGAAATTTGTGTCTTCTTTAAAAATTGAGTTTGTGGTAGGCCTGGGGTGAGAAGAAGTGGGTTCTGTGTTATCTGGGGGGTTAACTGAGGTATTAGCTATAAGAACTGAAATCACTGTCATGGCTGACATCTCCTTTGGTTCCTTCAGGGCAGCCTAAGCAATTTGCAGACAATAGTTTGCTATCTCCTTAAATATCCCCTAGACCTACCATCAGCTTGCTCGTTGCATCTGTTTGCTGATTGGATCAATGAAGAGCTCCTGTTGATAAAGTTAACAAAAAACTGCTGGGTCCTTAAAAGAGAAAGATGGTGATTAATGACTGATCCAAGAATTGAATAAACAACTGTTTTCAAGGCTGATTGGCCAAGTCTTCGTGGCAAAACTTGATATTGCCAAACTGACTGTTCCAAGAACAGGCTAGACTATATTCTTTGTAAAAGAAAAAGCCCCTATTTCTAAATAAAAAGTAGGAACGTAAATATAAGCTTCTGAACACTGCCTGTTCAGAAGAAGTGTAGAGTAATATAAATTACAGTAGACACATTAATACTGATTATTTACCCTAACAGATCTTTTTAAAGAAGTGCCAGAAGATTCTACTGTCAATGACTATTTTAAAATACTAGTTTCAGTAGCCAGACTAGTGTTAGATACCACTGAGTCTAGAGCAAGACTAAATCTCAGTTCTAGGAATCACAAATCAGGATCGTCAGAGGTAACACTTAGTTCTAGAAAATTCAAATCTGTTAAATCATGTGGAAATATGACGTGTTAACTTCTCTTAAAGTGTAGGGATCACTCTTCAATGTCAACTAGACTAAATGTAAAATCACCAAGAATCATTTCTCTAAGTGCCTGAGAGCATGCATTTCAGAAAGGGTCAACCGAGAATGGAAGATCTGTGCTCAACACAGGTGGCACCATTTTATGGGCTAGGCCTCAGACTGAAGAAAGAGTAAAGAGCTCAGATTCCTCTCTTGTTGCTTCTTGACTGTACATGCAGTGTGACTAGCTCCTGACATTATTTCTTCTCTGCCTTGGGAATCAGAGTAAACCGTTCTTGGGCCAGTGAAATGGCGCATCCAAGGAATGGAACACGCTCTTCAAGGCTGGTGATCTCAGCTTGGTCTCCAGAACCAACACATAGATGGAAGGAAAGAAAAACTAACCCTACAAACTTGTTCTCTGATGTCTGTGCTTCTGCCACACATATACCCTACCATCACACACATCACACACGTGCATAAATAGTAATAGAAAACAGCAAACAAGATCCTTCCTTAGTTATTTAATTTTGTTAGGAATATTGTCACAGCAACAAGAAGAGTAGCTAGTGAGCTACCATAGAAAGTATTTATGGTGGGCTAAGATATGGTGGGCTTTGCTTACCATAGAGGGATGCTTCCAGGCCTCTTGTTGCATACTCGAAAGTCATGGATGAACAAGTGTCTTACATCAAATGGCATGGGATTTCCCAGTAACGTCTTCACATCTTCTCATACACTTTGAACCATCTCTACCTTTCTTCTAATACTCAATTCAATTGAAAGGGCTTTGTAGTCATTATATTTTTCTGTGTAACAGAAAAGTCTGTGTATGTTCAGCACATATGTGATTTTCTTCTTGAATATTTTTCATCTTGGAGATTTTTTGTTTGTATCCATGGATATAGAACCCATAGATACAGAAAGCCTGTTGTGTATTAATGTGCAATAATTCATGAAGTCTAAACTATTGTATATGCTCATCTAAGCATTTTAAGTGTTTATTTATTTAATTTAATTGTGTGTGTTTGAGTGTGTAGGTTTGAGTGTGTGTGTGTGTGTGTGTGTATGCTGACTTTTAGGAACTGGTCCTTTCTGCCATGTGGGTCCTTGTCAAGGCTCAACTCAGGTCATTAGGCTCAGTGGTGAGCTCCTTTATCCACTGAGCATCCCACCAACTGTCTTTTGTTTATCTTTAGTTAGTCAGTTTGTTTTTTGAGACAAGATCTCACTGTGGGGTTCTGGCTGCCTGGAACTTGCTGTATAGACCAGGCTCCTGTCTCTCTCTCCTGAGTGTTGAGATTAAAGGTGTTCACCACCACAGCTTCTTCTTTGGCTTTGTCTTGTGTTGTATATTGGACTGATCTGGAACTTGTGCAGCCCAGAATGCCTTCAGGTTGCCACACTCCTACCATTGTTTCCCAAGGACAAGGATTGTAGGCACACACACAAGCTACTTTAAAATACCACTTTCAAGTTGTGCTAAACCTTAAAACATTATTTGAGCAAAGTTTTGTCCAAAGAAAGGTAGATAATTGCCATTCTTTGAACAAGATCTTTATCACTTATGTGATTGGATGCATCCCAGAAGATTCATTTGAAGAAACAAGCAGAACTAAACTCCACCCCTTTTTTTTTAACTCATGCTCATAGTCCAGGCTGACCTTGAACTTTGACTTTGTACTCCTGATCCTTTTGCTGAAGTTACAGGCATGTGTTACCAGGGCTCTAAAACCGTTGTGTAGATTGGGTGTGTTGGCTCATACCTATAATTCTAGCACTTGGGAATTATAGACCAGATCACCTCAAGTTCCAGGGCAGTCTGAGCTATAAAATGGAAATCTCTCTTAAACCAAGACACAGTCAAAATAACTATGCAGTTCTATACATTTTACACAGCTTACTGAATTAGATGAAATGTAAGTAGGTTTTGAGTATAGAGCATGGTAAAGAAAGCCTATAGTACCCAGGAGGCTGGCTGAGGTGTAAGAGTAGCAAGTTCACAAGTTTGAAGCCATCCTGGGCTACAAAGCTCTGATAAAGCCTGAGGTACATAACAAGATCCTGTAGGAGTAGAGAAAAGATGAGTCAAGGGTTTCTAGAAGTAGAAGGGAGTGGTAGGTAGGTAGCGGAGAAGGAGGGAGGGAGGAAAGAGGTGGCAGGGAGAGACTGGCTTTAAATTAGGTACATATATACATAATATATGTATATATATTATGAAATAGTTATACTCAATGAATGGCAACATAAAAACCTACCCATCTTAGTCTGGGCTTTACATAAAACCTGCTTTGTTATTATAAATTATAAGGGCCATACTTTACCCACTTATTCTCTTTCCTTCAGAAACCTAAACCTAACCTTCATGTTATCCATGTATTGCTAAATACTTTTTTCATCTATATTTTTGCTATACAGAATATTACATTTTATCAGTTTAATTTTTAGAATTAAAAAGGGCTGTACCTTTTTCTCTTACTTTCTTTCCCTTCCTTCCTTCCTTCCTTCCTTCCTTCCTTCCTTCCTTCCTTCCTCTCTCTCTCTCTCTCTCTCTCTCTCTCTCTCTCTCTCTCTCTCTCTGTCTGCCTGTATGTGTATATATGTATCACATTTTATTTTAATGTTTTGGTCCTGAGACAGAATCCAGGGTGTCATGCACATGACTTTATGCTCTTCCTCTGAGCCACACCAGCCAAAGGGGTTATTCTTAGCTTAGCAGCTATAGGTAGAAAAAGCACAACGGGGCCTGGGAATGTAGCTCAGTTGGTAGAGTGGTTGCCTAGCATAAATGCATGAATGAAGCACTGAGTTTGATTCCCAGTACTACACAAAACTGGCGTTTTTAGTACATGTCTATAATCCCAGCATACTAGAGGAAGAGACAGGAGGCTAAGAAAGGTCAAGGTCATCCTTAGTGACATAGCAAGTTCAAGGCACTCCTGTGCTATGAGAGACTCTGTCTCAAAAACTAAAATAAAAGTCTTTTTGTCTAACCATGGCATGTGAACAGACAAGTAAAGAAAATAGTTATGCAGAGATATGATTTTTAAAATTTATTTTTATTCATTGTTATTATCGTATATGTGGCATATTGTGTATATGTTGTGTGTCTGTAAAAGCAGGCACATGTATGCCATTGCACACATGTGAAGGTCAGAGGATAACTTTGTGGTGTGGTCTCCTTCCACCTTTATGGGCATTGTAGGGCTCAAATTCATGTCAGGGTCAGGCTTGCTCAGCAAGCCACTGAACCATCTTGTTGGCCCCAGAGATATGTTTTATGTTCAGTGATCCAACTGGTTTTTACATCTGATTGAAAACATCAGTATTGCAGGTTCTTTTGAGAGGAGAATAGGGTAGGAGTACAGAAGAAAAACATCTTAAAAGGACTGAAACCCTGTTGGTGGAGATGCTGATTGTGAAGAGAGATAATGGAAGACATTCACTGTAGAAGCATGTCAAACCAGCTTACTGAATAGAACTTTCTTTGCAGTATGTGACAAATGTTTAAGTGTCTCTTAAGAATCAGTCTCATGGTTAGTGTGACTGGAAAGTTTGAGGAGTACCATCTGGGATACTACACATTCCTGGGGAGAATGAGGTCCCCTCTCAGCTCTTAGTCTCACTAGTAAAAGAATTTAAGAATAGACTCAGAAAAAAGCTCAAGGAAAATTCTTATTAGAATTTAAAGCAAAATCCCCAACCCGGCAAAATGTAAATTTCAGCAGTCTCCAAGAGAAAAAGGATGGAAAAAAGAAAGAGAAAGTCATGTCCTTTGAGGGAAGATAGCGTGTTCATGAGCTTGCTTAGGAAAGGCATAGGAAGAAGAAAAGGAAAAGTTCTACTTTTCTGAGTAATTCATGAAAATGCATGGCTATGGTCCTGTATGTGACTTCAAGAGGGCAGAAGAGTTACATTATCTCATTAAAGGGAGAATTATTCTTATTGAATTATTTCAGAATAATTCAGCTGGCGTTTGCTTTTAACCCTGGCCCCTGGGAAACCGAGGTAGATGGATTTCTGTGAGTTTCAGGTCAGCCTTGTTTCCATGTGACAATATGTTTCAAAAAGAGTAGGGGAGGAGCTTCAGGGGCTGGTGCTAAACCCTTCAGTCAAGAATAAAATCACTACCACAAGTTTTGAGTCAAATTTAAATCAAGGTTAATGAAATATTGGCCAGAGTGATGAACACTGGCCAGGAGCATTCTGGTGTTCCCAGAAAATGGCAAGGAGTCACATTTTGCAAAGGCTTATAAAGGAAAATCCACAAGGCTACTGTGTTTCCCATCAAGTCCAATGAGGGACAAACATATATCCCTATGTACTTCCTACTGACGTGTACCGCCCACCTGCATGTGATCAAGCACGTCTGATGCAGTTGGGTCAAACAAACTTGTTTAGGGGAGAGAAAAGATGTGGCTTGTTATCTTATATAAACACCAGCCTGCAGCATTACAGGAAGTATCTGTACTTGGACAAGGGGTTTATAGGTTATGGATTCTCTTAGGCACAGTAATTAAAACTTAACACATAACTTTGGCTCTCCTGCTGGAAAGATGGAAGAGCAGTTATTGTTCTTAACTTTGCCTCATAGTATCCATCACCTCCTATAACTGCAGTTCTAGGAGATCTGGTGCTCCCAGGCCTCTGTGGACATCAGGGACATACATGGTGCACATAGGGTCATACAGCCAAACACTGGTACCCACACATAAAAAATAATAATCAACAAGCCTTTAAAATACATATGAAATTTACGTGTTAACTTTTAGTTTGTTTCTGTACGCGCTTGAACAGTTACTTTCTCCAGGATAAACCATTGTGAAGAAGTTCAAAGACATCAGGATCACCTAAGTCAGGTGAAGATTCGGCAGGGTGCATAATTTGACAGTATCTTTTGCCTTCGTGTTGTACTTGTGAATAGATACAAGTAATCTTGGCCTATTTTTGTTTGTATTGTTGTTTCATTTGGTTTTAGACAGGGTCTTGTTATGTGACCCTTCCATTGGCCTGCTGCCTTATGTCCCGTGAGCTGGCCTTGAACTTGCAGCCATCCTCTTGCCTCTCCTTCCTGAGTGCCAGGATTACAGACATAGGCTATCATGTCTAGTTTAGATTCTTATGTAAGTGGAGGTTTTAGGGTAAAACCCGAGGCTCTGGCAGCCCTAACAAATGAAGCATGGCCATGCGTTCTTGATACCAGTTAAAGAAAAAGTAATGTTAAAATGCAGGGATTTTATTCCATGGAAAGAAGAAGGAGTGAGGAGGTTCAGCGGCCTTCACATCTATTTAGGGAACTAACATGAACTTCAGACTTAAATAGAGAAAGATCGGGACAAAAGACAAAAAGCACGTGTAATTAAGTCGTCCTGCTTTAGAACATCCTTACCTCTTTCATTGTCTTAGCTCTGGTCCAGGAGAATGGACCAGAGAAGTCCTTATTGCTTGAGGGGACAAAGTAGTTCTCAGGAATGAGTACTTCTGCCCCAGAGTGAACTCACTTCATGAGCAATTACCATGGGGCAGGAGGAAAGACCTCTGTCTTGCCAAATCCAAAGAAACCTAAAAAGTAAGGTTGAGGACAATGACAGTGACATGCCTCTGTGATTTCAGCCCTGGCAACGGAGACAGATAGATGCAGACTGAGGACATGGATGGCAGTCCTTTGTCCTGCTCTTAGTCTGGACCTATGTGAGGAGTCTACTTAGCGAAAGCCACCTGCCTCTGCCAGTGTCCCTTATCTCTTCCACGAGTGACTGGAGTGTAGGGTCTTTTGGCTGGGAGCAGGTGGCACTACTCACTCCACCATGTTCTTATCTTATTGAATTTTATTTTATTTTACATTTATGTTTTTATCTTGTGTGTGTGCAGATGTATATTATTCAGGTATATGTAGGCACATGTGTGTACACAAGCAAATGTTATGTATGCATTCAGAGGTCCGAGGCCAACCTTGGGTGTTTTCTTTAATAACTCACCAATTTGTTGTTTAAGACAGTCTCTCCATTTTATCTGGCACTTGCTGGTTAAGCCAGGATGGCTAGCCATTGAGGCCTAGGGATTCCCCCCTGTCTGTACCTCTCTGTCATCAGGTTACAATCATGGACATGCTTGGCTTTTTTTTTTAAACATGGATTCTGTGGATAAAATGCTGGCCTTCATGTTTGTACAACAAGCATTTTACCAACCAAGCCCTCTCGCTAACCCCTATTATTGAGTTAAAAACATTATAATAGATGTGTATTATATTTGTTCTTGCCATTACTTGTCATAACAGGCAATATAGTTTGGATTTGTTTTACAGTCATGACTTATGGAGCAACCATTGCTTTCCTCTGAGTCTGCTGAAAAAAAAAAAAGGCTCAGATTCTCAATCCATTCAAGGGTTCAGATTGTGCATCTTCTGCCCCAGCAAGGTGGTTCATACTTCCATCATCGTAGCTCAGACTGTGTGGACTCCACCTCCTTGTCACTGAGACCCTTTTGCTGGTTTTGGCAAGGTGGCACAGAAGGTCTGAGACCTTCTATCCACACAGCATCTTAGCTAGGTTTCCTGCTGCCTGGCCTTCCTTGATCCCTGCTCTTTTGTTCTGAGCCTGGGCTTCCAGCCTTCTCTTCTGAGATCTACCTACCTACCTATTATCTTTCAAATGAATTTGTTTTTTTGTCGCTTTAAGGAGCAGCCTTCAGTGGTACCACTTTCCATTGCTTCAAATTATTTTTTTAAATGATTGACTGTAGCCTGGGGGGTCTCATAATTATGTATCATTAACTGTGCATAAAAAATAAATCACAGCAACAGAGCAAGCACTTATTAATCTAAACTCTTAACCCCATGTACAGCTAGAGCCCAGCCAATGACAAATGGTTCCCTAACGGCAGTTGTGAGAGACTCACATTGTCTTTTGATCATCAAGGAGTGATTTATGTTTTGTTTGGGTAGCATTTTATTGTTTTAATTGATAGTACCAAGTGTGGGTTTAACCCTCAAACAACCAAAATATTTGATGGATTGAAATGCTCTAGCTTTTAACCACAAAATAAATAGAAACACCTTTAAATGTCTATCATATTTGCCCAAAGTAAACTGTCATTTTTAATGATTTGGATGCTATTGCCAACCTCGAGAAAACATTGCATCTGAAAAATCTCCATTGTTCAAGCCAATTCAGGGCTTCTATTTCTCTTCTTCAGTCATGTTTTACTCATAATACATATTGAATGCCTGCCATGTGCTAGCCTCTTTACTAGGTGCGTACAAGAATGAATGAGAATTCTGGCTCCTTGTACAATGTCTGGCAGTGGCGAGAAGCACGCAATGAATGCTTTTTCTGAATTAATGACATAATCCCTGCTCTAAAGAGCTGTGGGAAACACAGGCACCTAATTGGGGCATATCATGTTCCCAAAATAGTGGGCTCAAGTGAGGGTGGGTGTGAAGGGGTACTGCTAGCATGCTTTAGATGCCTTTCTAAGTCCCTAACATGATGTCAAGGGCACACTGTCCTGCCCAATGACACTTCCTGACTCTGTCTGAACAGTTACTCAGGCCTGTCCTCTCAGGACCTCCCAGGGATGCTTGTGAAGTTGTGTTTGAACTCCTATTAATAGGGCTAGTCAGTAGGCAGCAGATTGCATCTGAACATCAAACGGCCAGAATCTCCAACAATGACTGTTTGGCACCAAGCCAACTTTCAAGCATCAAAGCCAGAGTCCTTGCAAATCACCTCCATGTGATGACAAATAAAGGCATCAGGATCCTGAACCAATTATCCCGTGCTGAAAGGCATATTCTTCAAGGGCACCCTGGGCTTTATTTAAAAAAACCCAAAAACTAAAACAAACAAACAAAGCAGTAGTATTTATTGCTGATGCTAACCCTAAAATGTCAACAATGATCATAACAAAAGAACAAGAGGAATAGCCAGGGAAACAAAGGAGGAGAGCTCATGCTTCCATATTATACCAGCTTGGGAATGCTCAAGAAAATATGGATTTAAGTGTTTTAATTTTAAGTGTTTGGTTTGAGCTCCCACAAACGGAACTGAAACATTGTCTTACCTGATAGTGAAAAATGGGACTGAAGTGTGGACATGTCTGTCTGCCTGTCTTCTTTCCTTTCCCTCCCTCCCTCCTTCCCTCCCTCCCTCCCTCCCTCCCTCCCTCCCTCCCTCCCTTCCTTCCTTCCTTCCTTCCCTCCTCCCTTCCTTCTTTCCTTCCTTCTTCCCTCTCTCCATCCCTCCCTTCCTTCCTCCTTCCCTCTCTTCCTCCTTCCCTTCCTTTTCTGGGTCTCACTATGTAGCCATGGCTGACCTGGAATTGCTATGTAGACCAGGCTGCCCTCAAACTCACAGACATTCTCCTACCTCTGCCCCACTCAGGGGTTGTCTTTTTTTCTTATTTATTTTGTGTTAGTGTGTATGTGCGTACTCACATGTGCGTGCCTTCATGTGAGCATGTATGTGTGTGTGTGGTCAGTAGTCAACATTGGGTGTCTTGTTTTATTTATTACTCTTTGACTTATTTTTGGAGAGTCTCTTAAGGAACCTAAAGGTCACCAATTAGCAAGATCAGCTGGTCAGCAAGCCCCAGGGACTTGCCTGTTTCTGTTTCCCAGCACTGGATTCTAAGTGGGGACTACTATGTCAGGCTCTTTACATTAGTGGTGGGGGTTCAAACTCAGGTCCTCATGCTGACAAAGCACACGCTTTTCCCACTGAGCCGTCTCTCCAGTTCCTAGGCATGCTCCTTTAAATGGAAATATTAAAATTGGTATTGATTACGTGATTGTATGCAAATCATTCTCTAACCCCGAGCTTCCATATTTATAGCAAGAGTGAGGCAGAGCCTCCCTTAAGTCCTAGTTTATGGAACACAGTGGTGTGCAGTGGTGGGGTCAGTAATGGAAGCTCTTACTGTTAACTGGAAGTTTAAGCTAAGCTGCATACTAAACCTCATCACGAACATGATTTTCATTCTTTTACATCCAATAATAAAGTGAGATTCAGATTGGCAAATCTATGTGCCAGGGAGGGAAAAGTGTTCAAGCACCGGCTTGCTGACTCCTGTCACACTCTTGTCCACACTGTGCTCTCATGGCAACACAGAGCCCTGGCTAGAGTGACTGTGGGAGGCAGGACAAACATCTCCAATGAACTTACCTGGTTTATTGGCCAGTATATCTAAGGGGCTTCATTCCCATGGCAGACATGAAGCAAACAGTCTCTTTTGGGATTCTTACTAGAATGCTCAGTGTAAAACCAAATTATGTTTACTCATGTAACATGATACAGTATTCTGTCACTGACAACTAAGCCCTTAACTAAAGCATAGTAAGCAGAGTGGTAGAAGGAAAAGCCTGACTTTGGAGGGCCCAGTCACTTGGACTGAAATTCCAGCTCCCAGATCATGAGCTCTGTAAATGGAATCAGGTATTTAATTCATTCCCAACCTCCAGTATTTTGGGTTATTGTGTGTAGCTGGTTAGTACCCATGTTTTATCACACACTCACACGTGCATGCATGTGCGCATGCGCGCACACATACACATACCACACGAGCTCACACTCATATGCACATATGTGTGCACACATGTTCCAAATGTCCTAAGGATCTGCGTCTTTATCACTGTAGCACCAGAATGCCTTAGCCATCTGGCTTCTAGCTGATTTAGCAGCACACAACAGGGTAGGAAAAAGTGGAGGAGAGTTCTGCCCCCACCCTTACCTCTTCTGTACCAAGTTCTGGGCAGCAGCTGGCTGGCCTGTCCCTTTCCCTTGACACTAGCTTTTCATGGACTCTGGGGAGCACTTCTTTCACCCCTTGTCTCTTGGGTGCCTCAGCATCCTTTGTTTGCTCTTTAACCCACTCACCACCCCTGTAAGTAGCCCCTCTATTAATCCTATCATTGACAGCTCCCACCCACCCCCCAGCAAGTTGTGTTTCTTTCTCAGAACCTGGCTAGTAAGGTGCACAAAACAGTTTCAAAACTACAGGCCATTCCGTGTAAAAAACACAGGTCATCAAATTATTGATGACCTGTCATCTACTATTATTTGGTCACTATCAAAACTACAGTCAGTAATGTATAACTCTCCTGGTTGCATCTTAGTATTGACATGACCCAGATAAAAAAACCAAAATCAAAATGAGAGGCCAGTGATGAAACTTCTGTTGAATATTTCACCTGTATCTGGCCTGCCTCCTCTTGATTGATTAAAGAAAGGCCAGAAAACAGGACAACTGGTGGACAGACAGGTTTCTATTCACACTTCAACTCTTCGCCCTCGAGGAACTGGTGCCAAGCATAGAATAAGTAGGAACTGGGTTTGCTCAGATCTGAGTAGATGTGCAGACCCATCTGCAGGTGCATTTCCACAAAGGACCCTTTTTATAAAAAGACCATGGTAGTGGCTGCTTAGTACACCATGGTAGTGGCTGCTTAGTACACCATGGTAGTGGCTCCTTAGTGCACCATGGTAGTGGTACACAGCTGGTACAGGGACTCGCTTTATTTTTGTTTTTAGTGTCTCATTGTGAAAGTAGGATTAATTTTGACTCTACAGTTATTTGAACATTTTTTTTTTCAGAATGAAAGTCTTAGTCTATATATAATTTCTCCTTAAGATAATGATGTTTAGCCCAGGCTGGCCTTGAACTCGTGATCCTCCTGCCTCTGCCTCCTTCAGCAAATCCTACCGGTGTGCACCACCACTACTGGCTGATAAGAGCCTGATATGGATGTCTCCTCAGAGGTCTTCAAGAGTCTGACATATTCAGAGGCAGATGCTCACAACTAGCCATTGAACTGATAATGGGGTTCTCAATGAAGGAGTTAGAGTGAAGACTGAAGGAGCTGAAAGGGTTTGCGGCACCATGAGGAGAGCAACAATATCAGCCAACCACAGCTCCCAGGGTCTAAACCACCAGCCTGGGAGCACTTAGGGAGGGATCCAGGGCTTCAGCTGAATATGTAAGAGTGGAGGGCCCTGCTGGGCATAGGTGGAAGAAGAGATCCTTGACCTCATGAAGGCTGGACGCCCCAGGGGGTGGGAATTTTGAGGGTGGGGAGGTGGGAGTGGGGGGGTAGGTAGGGGTTACATCCACAGAGAAGAAGGAGGAGGGGTGAGGGGATAGGGGGTTCCTGGGTGGGTGGGGGATGGGGTAAGGGGACAACATATGAAATGTAAATAAAACATCCAATAAAAAAAAGAAGAGATAATACCGTGACAATAAAAAAAAAAAGATAATGATGTTTTTTCTCTGCATACTAAGGAAAGTTGTTGTTGTAACATATGAATGCAAACTATATTTTTGTGATCTCAGTACTTGGGAGAGTAAAGTAGGAGGGTCTGAAGTTCAAGGCAAGCCTATGTTGCATGTCAAGACTCTGTCCTTATACTTAAGTATTTTCACTCTAAGAAGCAAACTTAGTACTCTTTCTTAGGCAAGAAATAAAAGTAATTATTGCTACTTTCAACACTTTATTTCTCTAGGCAAGGTCTCACGTAGCAACCGCATGGGCTTAACTTTGCTGTTAGTCAAGGATGACTTTAAACTTGTGATTCTCTTCTTCTACTTCCTAAGTGCTGGGATTATAGATGTATGTCATCATGTGTCTTAGTGAATTCTGTATTGCTGTCCACTAGGACACCACAATGAAGGCAACTTGTAAAATAAGTTGGGGCTCAAGGTTCCAGATGGTTTCAGTCCATGACTACCATGGGGGTGCATGACAGCAGGCAAGTAGGCACGGTAATAGAGCAGAATCTGAGACACAGATTCAAGACACATCTTGAGACACAGCTACAAGGCAGAGAGAGCTACCTGGGAATGGTACTAGCAGCTGCTGAAACCTCAAAGCTCACTCTTCGTGAAACATCTCTTCCAACCATGAAGCACCTCCTCTAACAAGGACATGCCCCCTAATCCTTTCAAACAATTTGTCAAAATGGGGATTGAATATATGAGACTATGGGGCAGGAGAGGGGTGGGAATTGTCATTTGAACCACCACACCATGCCCATTTTATATGATGATAGGAATTAAACTCAGGGCGGCTGCATGTAAGCCAAACATTTTTCCAACTGAACCACATCCCCAGATATATGCATACATTTAAAAGCCTGAAATTGGATAAGAAGACACATATTTGTAATTTGAGCATCAAGAGTTAGAAGGAGGAAGAGGAGGAGGAGGAGGAGGAGGAGGAGGAGGAGGAGGAGGAGGAGGGGAAGAAGACAAAGACAGAGAATTAATTGCATACTTCCACTAACTTACATGGGTAGATCTATTAGGATTCTTTCTTTGCAAGCAATAGTAAATATTTCAGATGTATTTAAATAAAATGATTTTTTTCTTTCAAGGCAGGATTTCTCTGTGTAACAGCCCTGACTGTTCTGGAACTTGCTTTGTAGATGAGGCTGGCCTCAAACTCATAGAGACTCACCTGCCTCTGCCTCCCAAGTCCTGGGATTAAAGGTGTGTACTACCATGCCAGGCTCAATAAAAGGAAAATTTCTGGCATAATTACACTTAATGGCTTAGTGGCTGGGACTAATAGACAATTTATTTAGGGCTCTGCCACCAGAGAGTCCTGGGTACAAATAGTTTTTGACCTTGAGTTACCCTGTTCAAGATTTACATCCCAGGAAAATCAGACCGTCCTAGTTAGGGCCACAGACATTCCTTTTGGCAAAGGATACTTCATTCATTTGTTTGGCAGTTGTGGCACAGGGTCTGGCAATGATCTGTGTTTTTCTCAGTTATTTCTGATGTGCTATGGGTAGGTTAAAGACTAGCATCTAATACTTGAGTGCTCTAGAGTTTAAAATATCCCTTAATATCATCAAATCCCTAGGTCAGTGCTGATGTGCAGAGAAAGAAGATACAAGGGGAACAACAAAGTCAGAGAAGAAAGGGAGGTGGCCAAGTTGGTTTTCCTGTGAGAGATTCCTGGTCTTACCTGAGATCATATCTGTAATGAGAAGTAAGCAGGCAACTCACTGTTTCCTTCAAGGCAAAGATCCCTAGTGACTGATTTCTCAGACTGACCTGTGTGATTTTAGAAATTCAGATACAGTTTAGTGAAATCGATTCTTCTGGGGGGTGATAGACTGTTGACATATTGACACTGGATAGATTTTGAAGATGTCTATAAACATTCTTGTGACAGCTCTCTAGATCTTATTTACTTCAGCAGTATAGAAATTCTTTCTGGACTTTACTGGCAGTTTTTTTTTCTTTCTTTCTTTCCTTTTAGCCCCAGCTGGCCCTCCTATTTCAGCTTCCCAAATGCTATTACTGAAGGCTATTCCCACTGTCATCTTTGTGCCTGGCCATGTGTTCTGTTTTGCTTTGTTCTGTTACTGTTTTTTGAGACACATTTTCTCTATGTTGCCCAAGTTAGAATTGAACTTACTATGCTGTCCAAGTTGAACTAAAACTTGCCATCTTCCTGTGACAATCTCCCAAGTGCTATGCTTCCGAGACCAACTCATTTCTTTGATTTTTTTCAGCAGTTTACATTTCGTGCTAATCCTTAGTGGAAGTGTAGGAACAGATACAAATAGTGCTGTTTCTCCTTCTTTCCTTTGCTCCACTACGAGCTATCTCCTTCCTAAAGATAAAAACTTGTAATCAGTAGAAACACAAGAATAGGAGATTGGGGGTGAGGCTTACACCCACAATCCCAGCACTCACGATATTGAGACTACATGACCAAGCCTTCCTCAAAAATCCAAAACAAGCCTGGGAAGGTAGCTCAACTGATAGAGTCCTTACTGGCAGACATGAAGTCCTGTCATCAATGCTTGACACTGCATGAACCAGACATGGGAGTGTGTATTAATTTGCCTTCTATTGCTGTGATAAGCACCATGACCAAAAACAAATTTGGAGAGGAGAAAGTTTATTTTAACTTAGAGTTGTAGTTAATTGGGAAGGAAACCCATAGCAGAAACTCAAGTCAGGAACATGGAGACACACTGGTTAGTTGCTTGCTCTTCATGCCTTGCTCAGCCTTTTTTCTTTTTTCTTTTTCTTCTTTTCTTTTTTTTTTCTTTTTGATTTTTCGAAACAGGTTTTCTCTGTGTAGTCCTGGCTGTCCTGGAACTCACTCTGTTGACCAGGCTGGCCTCAAACTCAGAAATCCGCCTGCCTCTGCCTCCCAATTGCTGGGATTAAAGGAATGCGCCACCACAGCCTGGCTGCTCAGCCTTTTTTCTTATACAAACCCAGTACCATTTGTCTAGGAGTATAACTGCCCCTCAATAGGCTTAGGCCTCCCATATCATTCAAGAAAATGCCCTACTGACTTAGCTATTGGCAATCTGATGGAAGTATTTTGAGGTTCCTCTTCCCAGATAACTCTGGTTATCAAGTTGACAAAAAGAAAACAACAACAACAGCAACAACAACAAAATAAAACAAACAAACCATAACCAGCACAAGGTGCACACCTATACTTATAGCACTTAGAAGGTAAAGGCAGGAAGACCTGAAGTTGAAAATCATCGTAGGCTACATATGGAGTTTGAACTTGCTCCATGAGACCTTCTCTCAAAAAAATGAATCAAACAGCAGCAGCAGCAGCAGCAGCAGCAGCAGCAGCAGCAGCAGCAACAACAACAAAATCATTAGAATGGACTATAGACCACCATGAGGACTGAGTTTGGGTCGCTAACATCCATGTAAATAGCCAGGTAACACACATGCCAGTCCTGAGGTTGCAAAGACAGATATCTGGAGTTTACTGACCAGCCAACCTAGCTCAGTCTGTGAACTTCAGACTGAGTGAGCAACTGTTTCAATAAATAAGGGCAGAGTGATTGAGGAAAATTCCTGGTATCAACCTCTGACCTCTCCATGTGTGCACATAAAAACATAGGAAGATACACACACACACACACACACACACACACACACACACACACACACACATTTTTTAAAAAGAGATTTCTTAAAGGGAACAGTCAATGGGGCAAAGAAGTGATGGCCTGGAGAATATATTTGAAAACTGTACATCTGAAAACAGGTTACTACCAAGGACCTGTAAGAGGAAGGAAAAACAGAGATACAGAGAAACAAAACCAAATAAACATTTCACAAAAGACATGGAAATATTCATGAGGTGGACGAGACAATGTTCAGTGTCATTCAACGCCAGAAAAATGAAAGCACAAGGCAGAGTGAGACTGGCTACTATGACTCAGTAGGTAGCATGTGCTGAGAAAAGGATGTGGGGACAAATAGTTCTGGATTAGTGCTGAGAATACAGCTTAGGAAAAACAATTGGAAGACGGCATGGGGGTTCCTCAATAAGCTGAAAAGAAAATTTCCCTTAAAGCCAGTGCTCTCCTTGCTCAGTTTATGTCACAAGGAAATGAAGACGGTTTATGGAAGATGCATGTGCATTATCATGTTCATTGTAGCAACTGTATCACAGGCAGTTGTGAGTCATCTTGTAGGTGCAGGAACCTAACCTGAATCCTCTGCCAGAGTGTAAGCACTCTTAAGTCCTGAGCCATCTTTTGACCCAATATGTACACCTTTATGCACAACACACACACACACACACACACTAAAAATCTTGAAGCTGAATGTGTTGGCATACAGTTGAAATAACAGCACCTGGGAGGCTGAGGGAGGAGAATCAAGAATTCAAGTTCAGCCTGGGCTGGCTGCACAGCGAGGCTGCAGTAAGCCTGTGCTTTCCAGTGACACCGTATCTCAATACATACAAACAAAAACTTAGTTTGGCTTACAGTTGCAGAGAGATTTCCGGTGGTTATGGTTGAGGTGGCATGTGGTAGGTGCAGCTACACTCAACAGCAGGAACATTCAGTGCGGTTTTTCTCACCAAGGCTATAGTAATTACTTTTTCCTTTGCTGTAACAAAATACTTGGGGGCAGGGAGGGAATTTCAAAAAGAAGGTTCTATTTTGGTTCAGAATCTGAGGGTACAGTCCAACATGGTGGGGAGGCCTGATGGCAGGAGCTGTGGCAGCCGACCACAGTGCATCCACAGACAGGAAGCAGAGAGTGACAGACATTGGTGCTCAACTCCCTGTATCTTTTTTATTCAGAGTAGGACCAGAGCTGGAGGAATGGTGCCACTGACATTTAGGGTAGATCTTCACACCTCAATTGCTATCAAGTAAGTTTGTTACCCAGGACTTACATGATAAGAGGAAAGAAGTGACTTCCAGAAGCTCTACACACACACACACACACACACACACACACACCCCAAATTAAAAATAAACCAGCAGTATGTGTTAGGTAGGCAGACTCTGGGTAGATGAGAAAGTCTAGGAATGTATGAATGGATATGAAGGGAAACCATGCCTGCACACATTTGCGGATGCAATATGCCCAGTAGTTAAAAAGCCACTTCAGTTACTTAAGCTCTTGGTGCTTGGCTTCTTCATCTGTAAAATGTGTTGCTTCATAAACCCTCACTCATTGAGCTTTTGAGAGGGTGAATTTTTACCTGTGCATTTCTTATTTAGACACTGTTTAGCACATAACTCAGGCTGTGCCATTGCCATGCGTGACTGGAGATACGTTAGCATACATAGCACACACGGGTCTTGCTCAAAGCACTGAGAAAGAGTGATAGGGATTAGAATAAAGGAGAGAGAGTACAGCTACAGAAGGGCAATATGGAGGCTTTGAATGAGGGTGGTTGGCCATGCCGGGGCTCCCAAGCTCTGTCAGAACAAGTATTTCTGGTGTTGAATTCACTAAGGAGACCTTGTGATGTCAGAGAGGGCAAGGCATAGGTTGAAGTAAGAATAGAAATGACCTCTGTTCAAAGATGGTGAACACTTTCACTTCCCTCCACACTGACACTTTCGGTGGGGTCATAGCAACGGGATTTATTTCTTTGTAAACAAAGAAGAGAGGCAGATAAGAAGAGATGACAGCTACAAAATTCTGGAAGCTGAAAAGAAGAAAGATGAATGCTGATCAGGGCAACTAAGGGAGCCACAGTTGAGCTACAAGGAAAGGGTCACAGAAGCAAGCTAACTTGCTCAATAGGACAGCGCAGAGGCCCAAACTGTGATCCAGGCACCTTTGTAAATAGGCTTTGAGAGTTAAGGTGGGGCCAGAGGTGTGGCACAGGCCTGGATTCCAACGTTTTTGGGATACTAAAGTTAGAGGAGTGTCATGAGGTCCAGGCTAGCCTGGGCTGCATACTGGGTTCCAGATTAGGCAAGAGTGAAATTCTGTCTCAAAAAGAAAATCAAGGTTGGCTGCAGAATATCAAAAGTTTAAGGCCTGTGAATCTTGCTTCAACATCAAGAGTAGAACCTTAGGTCCTTCCTTCTGCCAAATACTATCTCCTTCCAGCCCTGCGGGGAGGTGGATGGTGTCTAGTGAACTGCAGAAGGCTGGGGGTAGAAGCACTGAGCTAATGACTTTGAGAGTAGAAGGCCAAGGTGAAGGTGGTGGCTTCAGTGAAAGTCTGTCAGTTGAATGGCAAGGTAATTCCAGGCTTCACAGTTTCCAGATTAGCTTGATAGGCTCCAGAAAGGATGGAAAGGTTTTCTCTGACCACCTAAGAAACAGTCTAAACATAGCTGTAGTTAGGAGTCTCTGACTGAAAGGCTCAGTCAGATCACCTTCCAGTGATCACTGCTTTGGACTCATTCCTCCTCAGACCCACAGCTGTCTTGTCGTTTTAGGGTATGACTCAAATCTGAACAGACTACAGACAGACAAGTGCAACCAGTGAACTCAGCTTGTGTGAAAGAAACTAAAAGAAACACAGACCTTGAAAGAATACAAGACAAGGTCGGATAAAGAAAAGTTTAAAAAAGGAAAAAAATATAAAGATTTTTTTTCTTCTTCTTTTTTAATCCTAAAATTCAGGAAGCAGAGGGAAGGGGATTTCTGTGAGTTCAAGGCCAGTCAGAGTGACTTAATGAGACCCAGTCTCAAAAAATAAACAAAACTCTGAATGCCTGTTTTTTTTCTTAACATATTTAAACAGGTTTTAAGTAAACATTTGCTGACTGTGTGAATCAAGGCAAAGCTGTGGCTTCTCTGTGCTCGGGAAGGTACTCAGCTGTCTGCTGATTTGTGCCTGTGTATGTCTTTTACTAGAAAACTGTGCCATTTGGATGGGGGAACTCCTGAGTCAGTTGATAATTGAGGTTTTGTTCAGGGTATCAGGGATTAACCCAGGCTTGAAGAAGTGAGACAACTCATCTGCAGAGCCACACCTGCCAGGCCAAAGAACCAATTCTAAGCTGAGAGAATTAAATTTCAAAATTGAAGTGTTCACTAAACTTTGTGATTTCCTTGGGACAATGTAAGGAGGAAAAGAGAGTTTGAGCATGATAGATCTTTGTGAACTTTCAGAAAATTCAAGATGAAGACAGCATCTTAAAAGCTCTGGCAGTAAGGGGCTGGGGGAGGGGAGTGGGTGAGGCTAGGATGATAAGTGATGTTCTGGCTTATTTTTGGCTGGCTAACAGCAACTGATCCTAAATTTTGCAGTATACACTAGCATACTTGTCTCCTGCCAATCCCAAGAGAGAGGAACCTAGAAATGGCCCAAAACATGCACAGTTCTGACTCAGTGTCTCTCACTAAGGTTTCAGTTAAATAGGGGACATTTCAAAGTTTTCTTTTAGTGTACTGGAAAACTTGAACAGCTATGGCAGACATCATGGCAGCCCCTTGGCTATCTTCACCCTTTGCCCATATCACTACCATGTCTGTTTAAATTGCTTATATTGTAATTTAAGCCCCACGTTAATGGTAAAGAGGTAGGGGGAACTCAAGAGAGGACACCTGGAACAAACAAGTTTTTAAGAAGTTGAGGTCTTTGGGTTGATACTGAGTCAAGAGGCATCTTCCTTGATAGTAGGTCTAATGTCTTTATTTTTAAAAAGTCACCCAAAATTCCAATCACAAATCTTTTGGGATCCCATCCCCAGCTTCCTATGGACCCCTCTCTCCTACGGAGTGTTTGTGCAAGCCTTCTGCTCACCATGACTCTGTGTCTCCTCATCCAGAGTCCTCTTGTCTCTCTTATGGACTCCAAACCCCTCTCCATTGCCCCTCTGGAACCCTTTGCCTCTTCTGACAACCACTCTTCCCTAGCAACCCCCTTAAGTGTTCCCCCACCCACCCACCCACCCATCCACCCCAGGCCAATCACCTGTCAGTTGCCTGTCTGCTTGCAGGGCCTCACACATCAAGTAAGAGAACTGCTGGCTTTGCTTGTTTGGGCTTAGCCCACAAAGCTATCCCTTTCAGGTGCACTGCCTGCTTCACAACTCAAGTGTCAAGTGAGAGGCTTGGCTTCTACTTAGATGATACATCAATGCCACCTCAGACAAACTCTTTTAAGGTTCCTGGCAGCCTCTTAGACCAAGTGAGAATCTTGGCTTCCTCCATGTAGAACTGTGTAAGTGGCCTTAGGACCTCCATTTCAGCTCTTGATCCTTGAAGCTGTAGCCACTAACCAGACTATAGCTGACACTCAGAGACAAATTTTGTTTAGATACTATAGAACTCAATAGCAGCCATCACAGAAGAAAATGATATCTAAAACCTATTATGACTTAGTCCTGTCAAGAATACAATGCCTTCCTGAACATTGTAAATGCCTCCACTGAAAGAAGAAAAATAACTTGAATAGAAAGAGAGAGAGAGAGAGAGAGAGAGAGAGAGAGAGAGAGAGAGAGACTTAACTAACTCCAGATACACAATCCATAGCACAAAAACAAAACCAACACAGAAAACCAAGACATGTCTCCTCCAAAAATTACTAACACATAGTAATGGTCCCCAGAACCAATGGCCTAGAAGGACTTTCTGACAAAGAACTCAAGAAAATGATCATAACTATTGTCAACTGACTCTTAGAAAATGCAATTGTACTCCAAGAGAATTAAAGCAAAAAGCAAAATAAATTGGGGAAGTCAATACAAGATACAAAAATGGAATTCTAAGCATCAAGAATGTCATATATAGCTTGATCATGCTAGCCCTTATTGTCCTGGGAATACTTTTATTCCTGCCTATCATGTTAAAGCTTGTTTTTAGCAACATCAACCTGCTGGCAGCCAAAGTACATGACTTGAAACTGAAAATGGAACCCCAAACAGAGTTAATAATTTAACAGGCTGGTAAGACAAAGATAGGTAAGATTTTGCACAGAGCCTTACCAACCTAAGACACAGTGCATTGCTTTTGATAATGCATATTCCATGAAGGTAAGGAAGGCATTCTTGTCAGAATGACCTAAGACAGGATAATTCTTGTTTATGAAATAAATAAGGGGGAGAGGTGGAGAGCTTTGGGGGCTGCTTGGCAGAAATCTGATGTTGGCCAAGGACAAGGAAATGGGCTTCAGGCAGGAAATCTGACATTGGCCAAGAACAAAGAAGAAATTTCAGGCAGGAATCTAAATCTTCGGCTAGAACAAAGAAGTAGGCTTCAGGCATGAAAATGACTTTGAGCTAGGACAGGGAAGTAGGCTCAGATATTTTGGTCTTCCTGGTAAGCCCTTAGAAATAGTGATCACAGGAGTGATCATGGCACTTTGTTTATTGCCTTGCTTGTTCTTTGACTCTCTTTATTGTATTGCTTGTTCCTTGACTATTTGCATTTATTGTATTGCTAGTTTCTCAACCTAGAACTGACCTTAATACTGGCATGTAATTAAAATGGTATAAAAGCAAAAAGCAGCAGGAGGGATGGGGTAGGGAGTTTATGGGGAGGGAATGGGGAAATGGGATAACATCTGAAGTGTAAATAAATAAAATATCCAATAAAAAAGGAAAAATATGACAAAAAAACAAGAAATAAAGAAAATGGAATTCAATAGAAAAGAAAGAAGTGCTAAGGAAATATGCTGGATCTCCAGCACAACCAGCCAACCAAACATCTCAATGGAAAGGCTTAGGAGAGCATGGAGTATGTAAAACAGAATTGGGACTGGACGATAAGGGGGAAGAATTGAGTCACTCAGAACAAGTCAATGACAACTCTTTTTAAAATGCATGAATGGAACATTGAGGAGTTTGAGAGGACTGTGAAAACATCTAATCTTTGAGCTTAGGAAAAAGAAAGAATGCCTAAAAAAAATCAAAAGTATTTTCATTAAGATTATACAAGATAAAATTTCAAGTCTAGAGAAAGAGCTGCTCACTCAGGTACAAGCATCTATAGAATGCCAAATAAACAGGACTTGAAAGGAAAACCCCCATGACATAATATAGTCAAAACATTAGAAAAACATATCATAAAACAGATACTAAAGGTGCAAGTGAGAAAGGGTTAAGTCATTCATAAAGAAAATCCCATAGGAATATCAGCTAATCGTTAGATAGAAACTTCTAAAGTCCAGAACCTGGAAAGATGTGTTCCGAGTTCTCAAAGGCCACAACTTCCAATCTAAACCATTATACTTAGCAAAACTATCTACTGAAGTTGAAGGATAAATTAAAAGTTTTGTGATGAAAACAGATTAAAGGAATTTATGATTCCTATGCCAGATCTACAGAAGATACTCAAAGGAATACTTTGGACTGAAGAGAAGCATAAACAGTCTAAGAGGTCACAGGAGAGGGCAAATAAAGAATACCAGAGGAATTTGTCAAAAGATATCTACAAAGGGCCACAAAATCAACAAAATGGCAGAAATGAAAGTGAATTTTCCAGTAATAACTCTGAATACTAATGGTTGCAATTCCCCAATAAAAAGACACAGACTAATAGGCTGGATAAAATTCATCTTTTGTTGCCTCCAAGGGGGAAAAATCTTGGATCATCAAAGATTAAAAAATCCCTTAATATAAAAGAATGATAAATGGTCATCCAAGCAAATAGGGATAGAAAACAAGCAGTTGCAACTTTCATAATATCTGACAAAATAGATGTTGTTCCAAAACTTATCAGAAGACATAAGGAAGTCATTCCATCATTAAAGGAACGGTCCATCAAGAAGATACTACAAGTGTAACATGAATGCACCAAACACATGTGTGCCCAGTTCCACAAAAGAAATACTATTAGATGTCCAATCCCAGATTGACTCCAAAACAGAGGTAGTAGGTGACTTCAGAGTCTACCCTCATCAACAATCAGATTCATCTAGATAAAAATTAAGCAGAAAGACATTGGATTTTAGGTAACATCATAAATAAAACAGAATTAACAGGCATCTGCAGAACATTCCACTCAGACACTAAATATACATTCTAACCAGGCAGTAGTACCTTTAATCCTAGTACTTGGGAGGCAGAGGCAGATGGATCTCTTAATTTGAGGCCTACCTGGTCTACAGAGCAAGTTCCAGGACAGCCAGAGATGTTACAAACAAACAAAAGACCAAAACAAACAAACAAACAAACAAACCACATTCTTCTCAGCAGACCATGGGACTTTCTCAAAAACTAATCACATATTAGGACATAAAGCATGTCTCAACAAATACAGGAAAATTGAAATAACACCCTGTATTCTATCTGGGCACAATGGAATAAAGCTAGATATTAACATGATGTTAATAGTGCAGAAAATATGTAAACTCATGGAAACTAAAGAATACATTGTTGGAGTCACTGAAGAAATAAAGAAGGATCAATAAATACTCATGAGTTCTCATGCGGGTCCTGACTTCTAGTCCTTTCTGTCTTCAGCTTAGAGTACATGTGAAAGCAAGAAACTATTACCAGGACATGGGGAAGTGCAATAATGAGAGAGATAGTTGAATATAGGGTTTTTATTGAAAAAGGTAGAGAAGGGGGATTTGGGGAGTAGAAAAGTTCAAGCAAGGAGTGAAGTAAGAGGAAAAAAAAATGAGGGGCCGGGGAAGGCTCTACCACTACAAAGCCTGAGATGTATGAGAAAAGTGTATGTAAACCTATGGCCTTTTAACCTAAGTAAAAACCATAGGAAGCAGAGGCAGTGCAATACAAATGATATGATACATCGGTGGAAATCCTGGACCGTCAGGTTTACGTGGGTATGGGTTACATTACTTCAATCTCACCACCTAGAAGGCAGAAAGCAGGTAGGTCTCTATGATTGTGAGGTTATCCTGGTCTGTATAGCGAGTTGCAGAACAGCCAGGGCTACATAGTGAGAATCTGTCTCAAACCAAGACAAAAAGTGTTTATGTGCGGGTGCGGCTAGGACTGGTGGGTAATGGAGAGACTCATAACTGATCAGAATGCTAAGAACGAGTGACTATTGGATGTTCAACCATAGATTGAGCATGCACATCGACCTCCCAGTCCTGTGGCCCAGGGAACATCACAGAAGTGGGTCAGGGTAGAAAGACTTGAGGGATGAGGAGGAATGGTATGCACGGAATGCTGTCCTTTGGGCAGAACATGGTTGCTGTATGCATGAACTCGGAGTAGCAGACATGCATTCGATCAAACCAGGTCTAATCCTGTTATAGACAGGGGAAATGCTCCTGAGGTCTCACCCTTAGCTGAGAAGCTCCTGGCAGTTGATGGCTGCCAGGGGTGGGGGTGGGGAAGGGAGATGTGCTAAGGAAGTTTAGGGAGAGCTTAGGGGCTTTGGGGGTGGATTTGATTCAGAAATGTTGTATACTTATATAACTTTTCAAAGAATAAATATTATAAGGAAAAATATTTCAAAGCAAAAAAAAAAAATACTAAAAACTCCATCAGAAGGATACCTGTGTTTTTTTCTTTTGGTGGTTGGGAAAGGCATTGCAGAAGTGGAAGCCTAGAACCCTAACATTTGGGGGAGGTAGAGCAAGAGGACAAAAGTTCAAGGTCACCCTTGGCTACATAGGCAATTATTAGCTAACACAGGCTACAAAAGACCCTGTCTCAAAACAAACACAAAGACACAACCTGATTCTTTCATATTCTGCCATGTGAACACATAGAGTTTGTCCCTTTAACTATCTGAAGACTTGACAACAGGAACCATCTTGGAAACAGAGATCTCACCCCACCCCCATGCCCCTCATACTCCATTTGCTTGCTTGCTTACTTGCTTGTCCCCCTCTCTTTCCATCCATCCATCCATCCATCCATCCATCCATCCATCCATCCATCCATCTATCTTTTATCTATTTAGAAACATGATCTCATTACTTAGCTTTAGCTGGCCTAGAACTTGCAATGGAGTCCAGGCTAGCCCCAAACTCATAGAGATCCTTCTGCCTCTTCTTCCTGAGTGCTGGGGTTAAAGGCGTACACTATCATGTCCAGCTAAATTCGACTGTCTCTTGATATTGGACAGCACAGTGTATAGAACTGGTATACATTTGTGCTATTTGTAAATTACTCAGTCTAATGTATTTTGTTACATCAAGAATAGACTAACACAATCCTAAGGTCAACTCTAATGAAGTGAGAGAGAAAGGGTGGGCAGAGAGAGACAGGCTATTTTTCATGACCTACCCTGGAAATCATTAGCATAATTTCTACCTCATGCTGGTTAAAAAGGTCTGGGTTCAGGTAGAGGCTCCACAGAGTCCCACTCTGGTGGGCAAGCATAACATTTATATGTGAGAAGGGGGTGTGGGGAGAAAGGAATCACACAATCGCAGGTTCTGCACAAAGGTTTGGGAATCTGAATGACATTGTTCTTATCAGTAACTGGATGCCAGAAGACAAGGAAGCAATGCCTTACAGATCCTGAAGGAAAATAACTTCCTTCTAGAACTCTACACTCTGCCGAATGACAGAGTGTGAACACTGGCTAAAGTCACTTTCATATAAGGAACTTCTCAAGGAATTAATTTTTCCATATGGCCTTAGCTAGAAAACTTCTAGACTGTTCCATCGGTAGTGTAGCACAAATACGATGGTAAAGAGCCAGGACATGAAGCTCCAATGAGGAGAGAGGTGAGGGGAACCTCAGGATGACAGCCAGGCAGCAGCCAGGACTGCAGAAGACATGGACTCCAGAGAGGTGTCTACATGAATTTGGTATGTTTTCTCATGTATTTGAAAGAATACTCTATAAGTGTGTATTAATTGATGGCAAGTATATAGGAAATTGAGCAAATAAACGAATACGCAGGGTCAGTAAAATGGCTCAGTGGGTTAAGGCACTTGCTGCCATGCTTAACCACCAGGGACCCAAGTGGTAGAAGGATGGAGCCAATTTTCCCATTTATTATCTGACCTCCACATACTCTCCCTGTGACACACACACACACACACACACACACACACACAGCTAACTACATATAATTTTTTAAAGGAAAAAAGAATATACAAAAAGTATATTTTGTACACATACATGGTGGTAGACATCCATGTTTACAGCAATTGGGAGTCTGAGGCAGGAGGACTGTTGTAAGCTTGGATGCTGGCCTGGGCTCTAAAGTAAGTATCAGGCCTGATAGAGCTGTATAACAAGTTATTTTTCACACAAAACCAAAAAAGCATATATCTTCTACTTGCCTGTGCGCTGAGTGTTTGTGAGGAAGGGGTAGGAAGATCAGCACTGTTGTAACAGATGATCTACAACCTGAATAATGGGAGGTCTAGAGATGAGCAGGATAAAAAGAAGACTAAATTAACAAAGAAACGAGTTCAGACAATGTTTAGAACTGAAAAGGTAAAAGGGGCTGGGGGAAAGTTATGCTATTCTGGAACACTGAGAAGAGAAGATCTCAAATCCACCAATAGACAAGAAGAAAGGTAGATATGTTACAGTCTGCATTCGGGAACCTTTACAACTAGAAATTAAAAGAGAAAAGAATGAAATTTTCAACTCTCAGGGGAATATATATATATATATCAGACATGTAGGATTTGGAACATTTACAACACAAACATTGTCTTTAAGAGTAAATTAGTCAACATTTCATCATGAAACATTTTTTAGAAACTTCAGCATGGCAAAAAAATCTGTAAATAACATTAAATATTAATAGTAAAATTATAGACATATAAACATAGGATTGATGGATTTTTCAACAGCCGTCAGAAGCATCAACAGGACGTGGAGAGCTGAGGACCAGAGAGAACCCAGGAAGAGGCTCTTTTTCACAAGGTAAGTACTCTTGGATGTTTTCTAAACGGTATGCACACATTGGCTAGACCGAAAATGATTTTGTCAAGGCCATAGACAAAACTCAATGGATGAAAGTACTTTCTGCTAAGTCTGACTAATGGGTTTGATCCCCAGGAATTACTTTGTTGCAGGGAGGCAACTGACTTCCTCAAGCTGACCGCTGACATCCATACACATGCCTTGGCATCAGTATCCTCCCCAACAACATGCACATAAAAAAAATGTAATAGAATGACTGTTCTAAAATCAGAAAGAAATGAATGAGAAGTTGGAAATGAGACCATGGCAGCAACATGAGATGTGAAGAAGCTTTCTGTAGTTGAGGTTGCCTGCCATAGGATGCCCTAAGTCTTAAAATGACTTAAAGAGGGCTGGAGAGATGGCTCAGAGGTTGAGCGCTGATTGCTCTTCCAGAGGCCCTGAGTTCAATTCCCAGCAACCACATGGTGGCTCACAACCAGCTGTAATGAGATCTGGTGCCCTCTTCTGACACACAGTTATATATGCAGGACACTGTGTATAAAATAAATACATCTTTTAAAAAATGATTTAAAGAGAAGAGCTATCACCCTCTATTTCTACACATGAGGGAACATCCTCAGGGAAGTTAATGGAGGTGCTATGGTTTGGCTCGCTGGCAGAGAGAAAGCCCTGAGTGTGAGCACAGCACAGTTTTGCTTACCACTATCTGATGATACAGTAAGTTAAAGGAAATTGTCCAAAGACATAGACATAGAGCTTAAAATTGGCAATAGGAAGGCTGAACCCAACTCTGTCTCCAGGGCCCCACTGTATTTATCTATGTAGCTTAGACTGTTGGCAAGCAAGAAGATATATAGTGGACCCTTTGATAAGCAGAAGAGATTGAGGTTTTGGTTTAAGAAAAACATAGATGTTGATATAACTTGAAGGTTAAAAGTCATAAGAAACCAATCTAGACATGTTGGCACATTCCCGTAACCCCAGCACTCAGGATGGAGGCAGGAGGCACATGTAAGATTCTGTATCAGAAGAAAAGAACACACACACAGACACACACAGACACACACAGACACACAGACACACACACACACACACACACACACACAGACAGAGAGAGACAGAGACAGAGAGACACAGACAGGGAGATAGGTAGAGACAGAGACAGAGAAACTAAAAATATCGGAAACCAAGCTGAGTCAGAGGTCTGGGGAGCAGGCTCATCGGTTAAGAGCACTTACTGCTCTTTCAGAGGACACAAGTTCTGTTCCCAGCACCCACGTGGGGCAGCTCAGGACATCCTGTACCTCCAGCCCCAGGATATCAGATGGCTTTCTCTGGCCTCCATGTGAACCCCTACATACACATAAATAAAACCAAAAATAAATCTTTGGGAAAAGAAATAACTAAAAACTGTTTACAAGAGGGAGGGAGCAATGGAGCTGGGTCCTAGAAAGCTCATGGGAGCCAGTGAGGTGATTGATATGGAAAGAATTTGCTTTTAAAGAGTAAAGTGGGTTTCACTTCTCAAGCAGGTGGAAAAGACATGCTGAGGGGCAGCTCTGTTATTGAGCTGGATCTCAGAGAGTCAGGAAGTGAGGTGATCATACAGCATTCTCTGTGAGAAGTGGGAGACTGGTTGTTTTCCAATGAATAAATGAGAAAGAGAGATGTTGTTCTTCCCTGGGTCTTCAGAGGCAGAACAAGTTAAAAATCAACTGGAATAAATAGAAAAGAGAGCAGTCAGAAATTAGCAAAGAGAAGGCATGGTTTACTCCCTTACGTTTGGTTCCCAGTGTTTTCTTATTTATCTATACTATATAGCTTAAGGATCATGTTCCATTTCATCTGACAACTCTTAAGAAAAAACACTGAAGGATAGGGAAGCCACTTTGAAATTAGAATCCTGGAGTAGAGCCACCTTAACAGGAACTGGACACAGCAGTTGTGCGTCCTTAAGTGTGTCCTTAGAAAGGTGATAATGTAGGGAGTGGCTTCCAGACAGAAAAAAGGTCAGACTTCTGGCCAGGAATTAGCTGGAGGGCATAGTTCTTAGCACTGTCTTCAAGGTGTGGGTCTTAAAGGGTGTGGGGCTAGAAACCTGGAATTTACCAGGAAGCTGTGTCTAGGAACAGCCTTGCTGGATTTTAGCATTTGCCCAACAGTCTTACACATTTTATATCCCAGAGATGTATGTTAATGGTGAACCAAATCATCATCTTCGAGACATCTGTGTTCTTTACAATACGTGGCCAGGCCTGCATGTTGTCCTCAGCACTGGTGTATGTACAACAGAAAAGATTTCACTCAAGTAATTTTTTGGTGTACTTGAGGTTTATCTCAGTGATTTGGTAGTGGTTATGATGCTACAGTCTGTCTATGGTCGTGTCTGACCTTAACCTACAAGCTTAATATGCCTGGAGCCCATTTTTCTTGTTTATACAATTAGAATAATAACAGTACCTAACTTGCAGACATTAAGCTGTAAGGATTAAAGGAATATATATGCACACACACACACACACACACACGATTTAGAATCTGATTATAATTACTGAAAGTACAAGTTTTCTTTAGGTCTGTAAGGTGGGCACTGAGAAGTGTCAGATAGCATTTATTAGGAGGTAGCTAAGTCGGTAGAGTACTTGCTTAGTTTGCATAAAGTCCTGGGTTCCATCCTCTGTACTGTTTAAACATAAAGCCTGGTGTGGTGGTGCATACCTATAATACCAACACTAGAAGTGGAAGCAGGAGCTTTAGAATCTGAGATTGTCTACGGTGAATATGAATGGATGTTATGGCCATCCTGGGCTACAGTAAGATTCTAATGCCTATAGTAATATAGACCTATATCTACATATGGGCAATATGGACTCTTGGTTGTCAACCTGACATCCAGAATCAGCTAAAACCCAAGCAGCTGGGCATGCCTGTGAGGGATTTTCTCGACAGGATCATTTGAAGGGAGAAGATCCACCCCAAATTTAGAGCACACCCTTTGGTGGCAGCCCTCCTAAAAGGACATGGAAGAAGGAAGATGACATGTAAGCAGGCTTTCTGCCTGCTCACCCTCACTCTAGCCGACAAGTTCATCTGTTCTGCTGCTGAGGCATCCCTTTACCACTACTAGGACCTACTTCTTCAGGACTCCAACGGAGGCTGACGAAGCATTCAGACTCACGAACAAGTGGTTACTAGATGCTTGGCCTTTCTGTCATGACATAGCCATTGTTAGACTAGCCAGTCAGACCACCATCAGTTCTGTTCCTTCATAGAACCCTGACTATACAATATGCTTATCTTTTCAGGGTTTTTTTCCCCCTTTATTCTTTTCGTTTGAGACAAGGTCTCACTATATAACCCTGGCTAGCCTGGATCTATCTATATAGACTAGTCTGGTTTCAGACTTACAAAAAAATCTGCCCTGCGCCTGCCTCTGGAATGCTGGGATTCAAGGCATTTGTCACCATGTGTAGCCTATCTTTTCTTTTCACAGTACTAGGAATTGAATCTAGGGTGTTGCACTTACTAATGAAACAGTCTACTTCTGTAATATACCCAAATCTTTGGTGTGTGTGTGTGTGTGTGTGTGTGTGAGTGTGATACAGTTTCAAGTATCCCAAGGTGGCCTCTAGCACACTATATGGCTGAGGATAACCTTGAACTCCTGATCCTCCTGCCTCTACAGATTCTGAGATTACAGACATCACTGTGCCTGGCTATTTGCGCATATCAGTGACATGGCTATATAGCTGAGTCCGATAGCCCAAGCTTGCGAGGCTCACTCCTCCCACATACAGACACACCGTATACATTAGTAACAGTTTTATGCATAGGTAAAGACAAGTACAATCAGAAGTACAAATGTAAGGAGTCCAAGTCCAGAAGTCTCCTCTGTTCAGGAAAGTAATTTGAGGTTTTAAACCGATTGACAGCATTTGAGCGTGCAGGCAAAACACCTTAGAGCTGGTGACCCAGCTCTGCCATAAACTACCGGGTAATCTACAGGTCTTTCAGGCTGAGGATTTCCACCATGGATAGAATGGCCCATGCTGCTCCATTGCTTCATGGAACAGTGTGCATCACATCTTGGGACAGCAAGGTGCACAGTCCCCCCCTTACAGACCTCATAAATTGTTGGTGGGAGGAGGGGAAGCAAATTCCTTGCTTCTGCACCACTGTGATAGACTTAAGTTATCTCTCCTCTTTCAAATGAACCAAGGCTCAAACTCTTTTCGGGGGAGACTGGGACTGGGTGGCTGTTCTCTTGGTCTCCATATTGTTTTGCAAAGTCTGTAGCTTGTGGGTAAGTAAGGTAGGGCTGTTGGTGAGTAGCGCTTCTAGGCAAATGTGAATTAACAGTTACTTTTTTTTTTTTTTTTTTTGCAAGCTCATAAAATCCCAGAAGGTAGGGGTCTGTTGTTTGTTCCTTCAGTCTCTCTTGAGTCATTCAGGTACAGGGTGTGTCTGTTAATTGAAACTGCACAGCAGAGGAAGTTTTGTGATCACATCTGCTCAGGGTGGGAAGGCAGTGCGAACAGGGGACTTGGGTGGAACCTCTTTTTAACAGTAAGACAGACAAGGCATAAAGGCCCCGAGTCTGCTACTCAGACAAATCTGACCAAGGCCTCTTCAGTCTAGTCTCAGTCTAGCATTATCTAGCAATAGAAAAATGTGGGCGAGGTGCGACTCCTGAGATTTGGGGGTCTCTTAGTTATCTTTCAAGTAGACAGGGAGAGAAGAGGCGTCCACCTTTTGCCCGGGGGCTGTAGGCGCTGGCTTGTGAAAAGCCAGGCAGCCCTTTCCCCTGTGGAAATTCCTGAACTGCTAGATTATTTAAATCTCTGAGGCCAGGGCAGCAGCCCACCTCCTCAAAGGCCTTTGCACTTCCCAGAATCTGGGGCACACCGCCTGGCTTTGCGCTCAGCTGAGTGAGGGGAACCCCCGCCCAACACCAAGCACAGCACTGGCCCACTTCACCGTGCACCCGGGGAAAGCCGCTTTCTGCCCACCAGACCGCAAGTTTCAAGGCTTCACCAGGATCTGAGTGGAGGGGGAGGAGGAGGAGGAGGAGGAGAACAGAAGCGTTTCAGAGCCTGGGGCTGCTCTCCTCCGACCTCTCTCGCAGTCCCTTCACAGGATCTCCTCCCTGTGGCGTGGCGGCGACTCTCTGGGCAGTGGCTCGGGTTTTCCCTGACCGCGTGGAAGTGGCCCCCAGGGCATCGGGGCCACTCGGGCTACACAGATCCTCAGGGCTGTGGGATCGGGGACCAGGGAGATCCCCTACGAGACGCAGGCTTGTTCTCTGTTCTCTTAAGATTTTCAACGAAGAAAAGTTTTCCCAGGGATCTCAAGCCTAGTTTCGGAGTCCTGTCCCGCGCTGGGGACTGCCGGTAGCTGGTTTGAGACGTGATTTGTGGATTAGAATTTAGGGGCTGCCAGGCTCCGCCCCTTCTCTTCTCCTCTTTCTGCTGGTTGGGGCGGAGGGGCTCCTATTCATTTCGTTTTATTTTAGTCACTCTGCCCCAGATCTTTCTGGGAGGCTGCTTCTTAGCAGCCTGGACCCGGAGGGGCCCCCTGCCGCTGGCAGAGGGCGGAGGAGTTAAAGGCATTAACCCCTCCCAGTCCCTTCCTAGAGGAGCCACCCAGCCTCGCCGGCAGGGCGCTCAGAGACTTGCAAAAGTGGTGCGGGCAGCGCAGGCAGAGCTGGCCATTGGAGTGCACCGCTGAGGAGGGAGGGGACCCCAGCTCAGGGAACTTTGCGAGTGAGCTGGTCGCCGTCAGTTGCCGACAGCAGCAAGATGCGGATCGCGCGGTGTAGACCCAGAGCCCTGCGGACGCAGCTTCGTCCGGCTTGAGAGAGGTAGGAGGTTGTGAGCCTCTCAGGCTTCGGCGCCGGCTGTAGGGCATCCAGGTGTCAAGAACGAACCTTTAAACCCGAACGAAACAAACAAAAACTTTGGGAAAAACAAAACAAACCCGGGCATCACCAGGATACCATGGAGCCCATCTTGACTAGCTTCTTCTTGGGGCACGGAGTTAATGAAGTTAGAAAAAGATTAATTTCCAAATTATAGAAACGGCTGGGGGAGGGCGTGCTGGAGAAGATATGGTTCATTAGAACGGAGAAAAGGGATGACGCTTATTTTTGGAAATCCTATAGTCAAAATTATCAGGCATCACGCCAATGATTTCCATTGCCTGAGAGTGGATTGTAGCATTGGAGTGGCGAAATGTGGTTTCAGAAGCTTTTGTCAGAATTGACTGCAATGTCTCTAGGGAGTCCCCCCCCCCATTTGTTATCGCGTTGATCAATTACCATGTAAACTTTAAAATACTTAATTAGTGCTTTGTGTCCAACTCAATTACTGCTGTGTGTCCATCTTTAAGAATTGCTAGTTCTGTGAAAGGAGGAGGCAATGTTGGGAGTATGGGGAGCCGATGAGGTGAAAACTGCCCCTGCAAATTTAACAGTACGTGTTTCTGGAAATTAATGTACCTGAAGTTAGAACAAAGTGACGTGCTTGTTTCGTTATGGCTAGCAGGGTGACTTTTGTGTGCATTCGAGTGCTGGCCAAAGTTAAACCTTTCTTAAGCAATCAGTTCATGTAGAAACGTCTAGGATTTGCTGCAATCTTTTAGGAGGGGCTCTCAATGAATACCTTTAAACCTAACAAAATTGACTTGTGGGGAGGTTGGGTGGGGTGGAGGAGTAAAGAAAAAAAATTTAAAAGAATAGGCAGTTGCTTCACGGAGGCGCCAAGCTTTCCTGTTTACTTCAAGGCCTGGCGGCCCACACTTCGCTTTACTCTCCGACTCGACCCTCAACACACCTGCTCCCAGGGAGTTATTAATAGAGCCCAGAAAATGACTTACTTGTCAAATGACCCTCCTACAAAGCTACTTTCTTGCATGGTAATGAGACTTCTGTGTGTGTGTGTCGGGCTTACGCATGTCTGCACGGCACCCAAAATTTGCAGTTGATGCCTTTGTGAAGAGAGGCCCTTGGGCTGGTGGTGAGCAAGCAGCTGACCTGGCGATCTCTTGAAGGAATCTCAGGGCTGGACACTGAACGTGGCAACGCCAGTGGTGTCGAAAACCAGAATGGGTGGCTCTTTTCCATTCCCATCTTGGTTGATTTAGTGACCCAAGGGAAGGTTTTGTCTACTCAGAGTCTGGTTAAATTTGTTTATTTGTTTTCTACCTTTCTAACTTCATTTCTCTTTAGTTTGTTTATTTTTGTTTTGTTACTAGAAATGATCATTTGAGTTAAAAAAAATAATCCTCCCTGTGCTCTGGCCAAGTTTCTTTAAAACAAATCAACAACAAAATTGGAGCAATGCCTTGCCTAGAATGAATTATGCTAGTGTGCTGGGCATTTTCCCTGACTCTTTTCTTTGTAACTTCTTTAAGGCTGCTGTTTCTCGGAGGCCTCTCCAGCCTGGAAAAGCTACATAAAAAAGCATTGGATTGCTCGCTGACCTGGCCCTGCTGTAACTGAAGGCCCGCTCAACCTCGCCCTCTAGCGTTTGTCTGGAGAAGTACCACCCCGGGTTCCTGGGGACACAGTGCAGCGGCTATGGTGTCCACCAGCGTCCCAGTGGTTAAGGCTCTCCGCAGCCCAGTCTCCGACTATGGCAACTATGATATCATAGTCCGGCATTACAACTACACAGGCAAGTTGAACATCGGTGTGGAGAAGGACCATGGCATTAAACTGACTTCAGTGGTGTTCATTCTCATCTGCTGCTTCATCATCTTAGAGAATATATTTGTCTTGCTAACTATTTGGAAAACCAAGAAGTTCCACCGGCCCATGTACTATTTCATAGGCAACCTAGCCCTCTCGGACCTATTAGCAGGAGTGGCTTACACAGCTAACCTGCTGTTGTCTGGGGCCACCACCTACAAGCTCACGCCTGCCCAGTGGTTTCTGCGGGAAGGGAGTATGTTTGTGGCTCTGTCTGCCTCAGTCTTCAGCCTCCTTGCCATCGCCATTGAGCGCTACATCACCATGCTGAAGATGAAACTACACAATGGGAGCAACAGCTCGCGTTCCTTTCTGCTGATCAGCGCCTGCTGGGTCATCTCCCTCATTCTGGGTGGCCTGCCCATCATGGGCTGGAACTGCATCAGCTCGCTGTCCAGCTGCTCCACCGTGCTCCCGCTCTACCACAAGCACTATATTCTCTTCTGCACCACCGTCTTCACTCTGCTCCTGCTTTCTATTGTCATCCTCTACTGCAGGATCTACTCCTTAGTCAGGACTCGAAGCCGCCGCCTGACCTTCCGCAAGAACATCTCCAAGGCCAGCCGCAGTTCTGAAAAGTCTCTGGCTTTGCTGAAGACGGTGATCATTGTCTTGAGTGTCTTCATTGCCTGCTGGGCCCCTCTCTTCATCCTGCTACTGTTAGATGTGGGTTGCAAGGCGAAGACCTGTGGCATCCTGTACAAAGCAGAGTACTTCCTGGTTCTGGCAGTGCTGAACTCAGGTACCAACCCCATCATCTACACTCTGACCAACAAGGAGATGCGCCGGGCCTTCATCCGGATCGTATCTTGTTGCAAATGCCCCAACGGAGACTCGGCTGGCAAATTCAAAAGGCCCATCATCCCAGGCATGGAATTTAGCCGCAGCAAATCAGACAACTCCTCCCACCCGCAAAAGGACGATGGGGACAACCCAGAGACCATTATGTCTTCTGGAAATGTTAATTCTTCTTCTTAAAACCGGAAGCTGTTGATACTTAGGAGAAGCATTCTGACTTGGTCACCCACTATCCCAGAATTTCAAAAATGTCTCTCGTTCTCCACTGCTGCAAGGAAGGAGCAACTGGGAGCCTGAGAGAGGGAGGGAAGGGAGAATGTGCGGCCTGGTGATACCATGATGTAGGTAGGTAGTAATTGTGAACAATGCACTGGGAAGGGTGGAGATCAGGTCTGGCCTGTAGCAGGTTTCCTGCCCCCGCCCCCGCCCCCCAATACCCTGGAGCTTTGATTTTGCACTGAGCCAAAGGTCTAGCATTGTCAAGCTCTCAAAGGGCTCACCTGGCCCTTCCTCAAAGACTAAGGTCCCAAGAGAAAGTGTCGTGACCTCTCACTGTAATGACAAAGTGAGTATGTGTCCTTTAGCTTGGATGGGTGATGTGCATGTCCCCACCCTCCGTTTCTTATCACCCTGTCTCCCCTTACCACACCTTCTTCATATTCTTTTACTCTATATCTTAACTGCCTGACCTTTGTTCATCAGAAGGAGGTCGTGGAGGGGTCTCTTTCTTGATTGTCTGTAGTCCGTAGACTGTTGACTGGGAAGGCTATTTGCTGAGGCCAAAGTTTCCATGTAAACTAGGATTTGGGATTTGGTAGGCCATCTTTAAGTTGAAAAGGTATTGTTGTTCATTCCTCACGGATTCCTTATTCCCACTACAACCACAACTGGCATGTGTTTGTAATGCGAATAACGAAGTCTACTTTATTTGAATTATATTGGCCAGGACCTTAGGTGATATTGGAAAAACAAAAACAAACAAACAAACAAACAAACAAAACTCCACCAGAATGAAATGAAATGTGAGAGTTAAGTTGTGCGAACCAAGAGCTGGTTTTCTTTCTCTAACCCATCTTTGGCACTTTTCTTGATGATTTCAGAGTGTTGTGTGATCCATTTCAACCAACTGGGGGATGGTTGTATTTTGTTTAAAAGAACAGTTGCTGGTTTTCGAATGTATTTGTTTATTTGAAGTCATCTTATTGAATTTCTTCCTAACTCATGTTAACACCATTGAATGTGTAGTTCTTAAGAAAGTGCTATCCTTTTGTGCCCAAAAAAGCATTACTTTAACTGACAGGGAACATCAGGAATTTATTTCAGCTGTCATTAGGTATTGATGGTGGGTGTAAATGTTACAGAGAATAAAAATATATTACTGTCTCTTTAGTATGGTTTTCAGTGCAATTAAACCAAGAAATGTCTTTTTTTAAAAAAAATAGTATTTAATAGGTTCCTGACTTTTGTGGATCATTTTGCACATAGCTTTATCAACTTTTAAACATTAATAAACTGATTTTTTTAAAGATTCTTTTGTGAAGAGAGATTTTTAAAAGAAAAACTTATTAACTGAGATACCTCTGGATTATGTGACTCTTTGGAATGAAAGGTGAAGCCCAATTTTAAAAAGTTAAAAAGAAGTTAAAAGCTTTTACCTCGATAAACTAAGGTATGAAAAAAAATGTGGTTTGTTTAGAAACCACTCTAGGTTTTTCAGGAAGAGAAACTTCAATAAATTAGCATCAGAGACACGTGGAGAATAAGAGAAAAACCATCAACCTTCCGAAGACCACAGCAAATCAATGTGACTGTTTCCATTTTAAAGTGCAGTGAGGCCAAACAAAAACAAGTGTGATAATCCACCCTAAAATAAAACTTCAGCCTTCTGGAGTTTAGCAATGGATTCTTACATCTATTTTAAATTTTGACTAAAATGATTGGTTCAAATGCCATAGCAAAAGCATACATACTTGGCCTTTTATCAACATACTAGAAAAGAGAAAACGTGGTTAATGGGAGATAATGTTAAATTAGCCAGTGCTTTGTAATTTCTCAGTTTGCCTATTCTTAAGACAAGGTCTCATGTGTTCTAGGCTTGCCTTATGCTTGCTCAGAAGAGGAATGTGAACCTTTGATCCTCCTGCTCCCTCCTCTTCTTCTTCAATGTTGAGCCCAGGTTTATGAGAGGCTAGGGATTGAACCCAGGTCCTTACACATGCTAGGCAAGCACTTTACTAACTGAGTTCCATCTCCAGCCTTTAAGTCCTCCCATTTTCTAGGACATCACCTTGGGTTCTTATGAGAACACTATGGGACTATGAGGTATCAGTTATAACAAGTAACCAGTAGAGTATAGGGTGGGTATTCACCCCCTCCCCCAAACACAGCTTTTAAACTTCCTCGGTTCTAGCCCATTTAACTGGTCCTTCTAAAATGAAAGCAACTGTGAAGAAAGGCATATAAAAGAAATTCGAACAGTTAACTCGGAGTTACCGCCATCTTTACTGTAGATTAAGTCAGCCAATTGCTACTTTTCAGAGTTTGTGTTTTCAAGTGTCATTGAATTTGCCCAGGACAGGACACAGTTGGGACATGAAGATAAACCTCACCTACTAGAGTAGATGTCATTTCTGGGTAAGGTTAACTGTGGGAAACAGAGTGTGTTCGCTAAGGAAACCTTAGGTCATAACCTCCAGCTTCCTGAAGGAAATGCCAAAAGTGCTCAGAAGACAAAGGGCTGGGAACAAATGCGAATGTCTCTATCCATCTGTCTGCTGGGGCGGAAGGGGTGACTTCATGTTCCACTCACTTCCTGAGGCTTTCGTTATAGAGCCAGGCATAATGGAAACGTGTGTCCATTTTGCTTCAGTGGATGATAAAGCTCTGCTTTTGGACTTATCTCCAAGCACAGGGTGACTCACGACATCGGAGCATATGGTGGCTCATTGGTGACAGGAGGTCAATCTTCTTGCCCACCTCTGAGTACAGCATCCTGTGGACGTGCTTTCTTCACAGCACCACCAGACAGTGGATGTTGTTGGGGAGAAAGTGGGGCAGTTGTAGATGTGTGGAAGCCCCAATTCTGGTTAAGACACAAAGGCAAAGGTGAAGGAATCTTTGGTTGTATCCCAACTATGTATATCCCACTATGTATATGTTAATATATATGTATATTTTAATTGAGTATACTCTAAGTAGTGAGAATGAGAAAATCACTCAGTGATCGAAAACACACACACACACACACACACACACACACGCACACACACACACGTACTCTCATCCTATCTCCACATATGTGCGTGAAGAGGCAGCTCAGTTGGCAGAGAGCTTTTCTTGCCTGCTGTGGGTTCTAGCCTCAGCAGATGTGGATGTGGCAGTAATCCCAGGAAGGTAAAGCAGAAGCTGTTCAGTTAAATATTGAGTTTGAAGCCATCCTAGGATATATGAGACCATGTCTGTTAAACAAAATAAAGCAAACGAACAAAGCAAAGCAAAACAAAACAAAACAAAAACACAATACAAAGCTTGAAGTAGTCTTATTCAGGAGAAGTGAGGCACATAAAAGCACTTAATGTATTTGTGTAAAAATCAATTAGTTCTAAGTATCAGGAAAGCTACAAAATGACATTACATAGTATTTGATCCCCAGCATTCAATTGTAACATCACAGAACACTATCCAGGGCTGTTGAAATGGCTTAGGAGGTAAAGGTGTTTGCCACACAAATGCAGAGGCTTCAATTCTGTCCCCAGAAGCCCTTTAATAACAGAAATTGGAGCTGGAGCAGGGAGTGGTGGTTAAAGCTTGTAATACTAGGAAATGAGAAGCTGAGGCAGGAGGATAAAGAACTCAAGACCAGCTTTGGCCAAGTGACAAATTGGAGGCCAATCTAGGTTATGAGACTGTCTTAAAACACTAGAGCTACTACTACCAGTTCTTGCAATATTGTTAGGAATTTAGAAGCTTTAGTGCAAGTTATGAATTCAACTATCCATGCTCATTAGACACTATAACCTATTGAGTAATATCGGCGCTTCGTCTGTAATGTCTAGAATCCCTATTTTTCCCTCCAATGTAAAACGTTTGCTTATAAAAGTCATCATTTTAGTCCATTTGAAATTATGCTGACTTCTCAGGACAGTGCCTGTTTTAATAAACTGTCCAAAGCCAGGTGGTGGTGGCGTACACCTTCAACCTCAGCATTCTCAGATGGCAGAAAAAAATGGATCTCTTTTGAGTTTGAGGCTAGCCTGGTCTCCAGAATGAGTTCCAGGACCACCAGAGCTACAAAGAAAAACCTTGTCTGAAAAATAAGCAAACAAACAGACAGTTCAAGGTCAACTAAACAAAGGAACCTGTCCAATGCACATCATAGCACTTCCAGGACTGCCCTTTCTTAGGCTTTGGACCCTTTGTACCTACGTTCTTTATATCACTAAAGTTGTTCACTTCTAAGCATCTGTTTGGAGCTGCTACTCAGAAAGGAAAAGTTCCATGATGGATGTTCCTGGGGAATGCTATAAAATGAGGACTTGCTGATACAGTAACTCTCAGTAGTAGCAATCCCATGTTTAATGGAAAGTAGGCTATAGTACCAGAGAGGCTATTTTAAAGCATTCTATGAATAGAATTTCTAAAGACCTTCTCAGTAGTCACTGGCTTTGTAGCTGGGGCACATTTACACTCCTAGGACTCTGGAAGCTTAAACAGGAGGATTGTTGGGAGTTCCTGTTCTCATTTTTTTTAAAAAATAAATACAAGCAAACAACCAACCAACCAAGCAAATTCCTCCCCACCCCCTCAAATCAAAAACAAAAAGTCATTGGTTCAAAAACTAATCTCTAGCTAGAAAGTGTTATAATAAACATGGTAAGAATTTGCAATGAATTTTTGTAGTTTGTATGTAATGTTATTGTTTTTATATAACTAATTAATTACTTTTATTTTTTTGAGACAGGATCTCATAGTGCCAAAGCTGGCAAACTTATTCTGAATTTGAGGCAAACACCATCACACCTGGCTCTAAAATTCTGTTTTTTGGGTCAGGGTATCATATAGTCCAGGCTGGCCTCAAATTACTTGAAGATGAGCATGAACGTATTATGACTTTGCCTTGAGTGATCAAGTTCCAAGATTACAGGTGAGTGCTACCACACCCAGTTTACACAGTTCTGGATGCAGAACCCAGGACTTCCTGTGTGCTCTAGGGACACACAGGGAGAGGCACTCTATCAACTGAGCTGTATTCTTTTTTTCTTTTTTAGATGACTCATTCCTTTCTTCTGATCTGTGGTGTTTTCCAAGGGCACCTAATTAATTTTATCAAACTAAATTTGATTGCATTTATTTTTAGAGTTGAGTTGTTTGCATTTTTCCCTGAATAGTTTCTAAATACACTGAGGGAGGAATTATAACGAACCAAAACCAAAAGAAAGCTTCACAGATTCGAAATATCCTTTCCAATGGTAAGTAGTGTTGGTGGGGCTCGTGAGTGTGTGTGTGCATGTGTGCATGCGTGCATACTTGTGTGTGTGTATGTGTGTGTGTGTATGTGTGTGTTAAGATAGGGTCTCATTCTGCAGTCCAGGCTGCCCTTGAATTTACTGTAATCCCCTTGCCTCAGCTTTCTGAGAAACAGGAGACAGGAGTGAATTGCCCTGCCCAGCACAGTAAGTTCTTGAAGATGAGAAAACATAACAAGTTGCACCATCTCCCCCATGCATCCTCCCTACCTATTTTGATGTGCTTCACATCATACAAGGAAAAGGACTCCATAGAGCCATCTGCACACAGCTTTGCTTTTAATTCTGTGGTAGCTGAATCTAGAATCATCTTTCAGAGCATTCCAGGAAACAAGACATAGGCAGGTAAAAAAACATTCATGTTTGTCTATAATGTCTACTTTTAAAAAGACTTCAAAACAAAATAAAAAAGAGAAGAACGTCAAAAGAGCTGGGAAGAGAAGATGGAGATAGCTGTGTTGGAACTATGGTTCATTCAGTTGGTTCAGTCTGGTCTGCTTCACAGTCCTTGATGAGAGCTAGGACTGAGAGCAGTGCTGGTCCATGAGGGAAACACGTCTCTGAATACACCCTATCCTCAATTCCTGTGCTTGCTTCTTGACTGTAGATTGCCATGGTTCCTAGTTCTCCTTTTTCATTCCATTGACCTCTCCAAGATTATCACTCAGATTTAGCTCTGTGCATAGGCAGAAGCAACAGCCTGATGTGGGTGTGGATCTGAGGTTTAGAAATGACTGTGTTGTATTTTATTGTGGCTCCTCCATATGCTTAGCCAGCAGCTTCCTTGATGACAGCCAGCACATGAGGAATACTGCCCACTTACTACTAATTCTTTAAACAGTTTCTGTGAATCTCAAACCCATTATGTCGAGCAAAACCAAATACAGACAACAAGCCAATCTTATACTACATAAGCCCCTAAAGTGAAATTTGGAAGAAAGCAGAACTGGGACTGGAGAGATGAATCACTGTTTAACAGTGCTCCCTGTTCTTGCAGAGGATCTGAGTTGCGTTCTCAGCACCCGCGTAAGGTTTTCTACAACCCTCTGTAGTACCAATTTCAGGGGGTTCAACACTTCTGGCCTCTGCTGAACTTACACTCCCATACACATATATGCACTCATATTATTAAAGATCATAAAGTGTATCTCTTTAAAAAAGGAAAGGAAAACCAATTTATAGAGATCAAAAGAACACAGACCAAAGCAGAGGAAGAGGAAATAGTTCCAGGTTGTTATGAATGTTCTATATTATATGTTTTTCTTTAAAGAGCATTGATTATTCAGATGGATATATGTGCCTAAATTTATCCAACTATATTCTAAAGACAAATGAAAGTTTTAAAAATCCAAAACAGCAGGCTTCCGCTTATAAGTACAATGGCAGTAAAGGGTCCTCTTTTGGAAATTCTGGGAAGATTCCACAGAGTCCAAGAGAATGTGGCAGACGGCCCAGAGTATCCCACAGAAGAGCATGTGATCTCTTTGTATTTATCTCATGCTCCAGAAACAAACCGTTAAAATACTAAATAATCGTGACCCACTGGTACTCATTTGCTTCTATAGGGCGAGAAAATGCCTTAGCTTCTCTGGGTGTTATCCCTGGAGAATCCGTGTGTGGAAAGAGTCTAAGGGTACAATGAGACTTTCACAATAAAAATTCATTGGCATTCAGAACTCATTCTTATGAACTCATGAAGGGTTGTAAGCATTCTTAAGAAGAACACAATTTAAACAATTTCTATAAATGTAAAAGCCGATAAGGCTTTGACTGGTTAGGATGCTGAAGTATATTAGTATAGGAAACACACAACCATGGCCACATGAGCAAACCTATACAAAGCTTTCAGTCAGGTTAGGGCAACTTCCTGGGCATTATCTCTGCATAGGTAGAAGTAATGGTCGAAGATTTAAAGGGTAGGGGAAGACAGCACTGAGACCAGATATGTTGCCTGCTTATGCACAGCTCTGTCTGAGACCTTCAGCCAGCTCTAGGTGTAGTAGGCCAGAGGTGACATGCTTCAGGTGTTCCACAGGTCCTGTGACAGGCAGATTAGATATTAATCAGAACTAGAAACAGGAAAGTGGGAGAAATGCTGCCTGGTCTACAAGGAGATGGGGCAGGCAGTGAGCTGCTTACTTATCTGTTTCCTGTAGAGGAATCAAAGCCATGATGTAACTGACCTTCCTGCCCCCATGTCTTCACAACTCCTCACTGTCCACTCTCCTGCCCAATTAGCTGGAATGCCTGCTCTGGGTTGTGTGTTGTGCTATGGGAAAATGACAAGTACGGTTCTTGCCTTTCTAGTATGTACAAGGTCTATTTTTTTTTTTCTGTTCTGGTGCATTAGTGGCCTCTTCCTTTTGAAGTTAAGGGATGATGAGATGGCAAGAAATGCTTCTTTTTTTGTTGTTGTTGTTTTTCTTTCAGGAATGTATTCAGTGTCCTATACTTCCTCCAATTCCTCCAATGATTTTAGCTTTTCTGCAGTACTCACTTAAACACTTAAACCGGACAGGCAAATTAGGTCCAACTACGTCATGATTAGGCTAGGTATGGTGACTCATGCTGTAATACCAGCACTTAGGAAACCAGGACAGAAAGCAGCTTGGGTTACACCATGAATCCTCCAGACCAGCCTGGGCTACTGGGTGAGAACCTGTCTTTGAAAAACAAATGAAAGGCAGACTGTATCTACAGCTCAGCAGGTAGAGATTCTTGCTAAGTGAACCTGGGGGTCTGGGTTGGATTCTTAGCTCCTATGTCAAAGTAGAAAGTTCTCTCCACTGACTCCATAGCATCTGACCTCCATGGCATGAGTGCCCACAGAGAAAACACATTAATAAACAAGAGTAACAACAGAGTGTAAGCCAGGCAAAGCATGCTTCATGCTGACAGCTTTCCTCCTTGACTTAACTTGGCTTTTCTAAACCATTCACATGAAATGCCGTGGATTGTTCCTCTGGAAGGGAGAGTTACTAGACACGCTGCAAAAATCAGGGTAGAGATTTTCAGCCTTGTTTATGGTCTTCCTGATGAAAAGCATCCAGTTTCCGGTGGATGGAAACATTTTACATTGTTGCCAGTGTTTTTCTTTCTGCAAGACTGCTGTGATCTAGAACCATGCCGGGTATAATGGGTAAATCAGGTCTGCATAAGTCATTTGAATATCATAGGTGGGATCCTTACTCAACTTGTATAAAAAATATTAGAGACAAAATGTGTGACAAAAAATATTACTTATTTTATTCACACATGCATTCGTGCACGTGTGTGTGTGTGTGTTTGCATGCATGCGTGCATGTGAGAGCAAGAAGAGGGCGTTACATTCCCTAAAGCTGGAGTTGTAAGTGTTGTGAGCTAAGACTTGAACTCTCATTCTCTCGGAGAGCAACAAGCACTTAAACACTGAGCCATCTAGCTCTCCAGTCCCTTAGCTGCATAACTTTTTGGGAGCGGAAGCATGACATGTGCTTTTAATGATCGGAATCGTAACGGCACAAACTTGTGGAATAGGAAGCCCTGCAATCATCTAAGAATGTCAGAGAGCTGCCTCGGTAGCTCTCATGCACGTTTCCTGCTCAACTCCACCGGCAACCCAGGAGCTGTGAACCGCAGTCACACATGCTAACCGTAATGAGAGTGAGCGGACCTAGTTATGTTGTTTAGCCTTTGTGTTTGGTCGTTTTTGCAGGTAGGGCCCTACTTCTTGTTGATGGCTGACAGGACACTTGTGGCTCACCCTCCCACGTGTTGGCATTACAGAATGCATTACCATGACTGATTTAATTTGCTCCTTGTATCTATTATTTATTTCTTATTTTGAAACAGTCTTATGTGAACTTCTAATTCGTCACTGACAACTCACGGGTGAGCATCACCAATCCTGGTTTATGTGGTGCTAGGCACTGAACCCCAGGCTTCTTGTGTGTGCTAAGTGAGCACTCAGGATTGAGCTACACCCCAGCCCCATTTGCTATTTTTATGATGAGGATTTTTAAGAATGCTGATCAGTCAGATGTTTGCTTCCCCTTAAAGTACACCATCTCCTTGAAGTTGAAGTTTTTTCACCACTTTGTACAAAAGGGAAAATATTTATTTCTAATTTCAGAGTTTCTCTTGCTCCTGTCTAGACAATCTCAGATTAAAAAAAAAAAAACAGATTTAGATCGCCAGTAAAGCTATGTTCTAAAATAAGAAAATATTTGTGAGAAATCACTTGTCAAAACATGAGCTATCAGACGCCCGGAGCCTCTGCTCACCCAGCTTCTGCCATACCAGAAATAGAGGTTGGTTAGCTCACATGCTGTTCTGCCTCAGCGAGCGCTGCATGTGGCCACCTGCAGAGAGAACCCTTGGTTTCTCTTCCTTGTCTAGATGCCAGTCAAGGGCGCTTTGAGAAAAACACAGCTTTTCATACTTCTTTCTCGTGTGGAAGTGAGCTAGGGTATCAGAGAATTTCCTAGGTTGTTTAATCTACAAAATACTTTGCTAAAAAAGGAGCAGTAAGATGATCTGGAGGGTGAAAGTGTTGGCCATGCAAACTACACACACACACACACACACACACACACACACTGGACTCCATAATTAATCCATAATTCCAATAAGTGTACTGCAAGATGAGAAGCAGAAACAGGAAAAGTACCCCCAGGCTTGTGGGCCCACTCTTCAGGAGAACACAAGGTAAGGGAAACAAGAGAGACCCCGCCTCAACAGATTAGGAGAGAACCGATTCCCAAAAGTTGTCTTCTGACCTCCACGTGTAACTTGTAGTACAGGTACACCCAAACACACATACTCACTCACACTACTTCTACCACTAATTTTTTTTTTAAGTGTAACTAGTATGCAACTGTTAACTGGATATTTTATGTCATTTCCTTCACTAGCTGGAAGTTGGGGAGGGGGAGAGAGGTGTACATACAAGTTTGTTCAGTACACATACATATGTGTGTACTCACACATCTGTGTGCCTGTGCATGTGAAGGCCAGAGGTCAAGGTCAGGTGTCTTCCTCGATTGCGTCCAACCTTATCTTTTCAGACAGGATCTGTCTCTGAACCTGGAGCTCAGTGATAGAGCTGTAGCCTTCTTCCAGCCCCTACAGCGCTATAGTTCCAGGAATGCACTACTGTGTTCAGCTCCTGGGTGTACTCGGGGAACCGGAACTACTGGCCTATGACTGTGTGACAGGCACTTTACCTGTGCAGTCCTCTTCCTAGCTGAATTTTCGTACTGTAATAGGAACAATGGTAAAGAATTTTAGCTGGGATAGCTCAACAGTTAAGAATGCTTGGTCTCGCTAGGCAGTGGTGATGCATGGCTTTAATCCCAGCACTTGAGAGGCAGAGGTTGGCAGATCTCTGAGTTTGAGGCCAATCTGCTTCACAGAGTGAGTTCCCCACCAGGGCTACACAAAGACAGAGAAGCCGTGTTTAGGGGAAAAACAAACAAACAAACAAACAAAAAGACAAAAACAAAACAACAACAGCAACAAACCAGAATGTTTAGTCTTGAGTTTGGTTTCAAGTATTCAAAATTTCCTGTAACTTTGGTTCAATGGGATCGGACACAGTTTTCTGAGCTCCACGGGCACTGGCACACACACACCCCTGCACACATACAAGAAAAATAATTGATGGCATAGGGCTATAACTCCCATTCCGAGAGGCTACAACATAAAGACCAAACGTTCAAGTCCTGCCAGGGACGTAGTTCAATTGGAAGAGTGCAGCTTACAGCAGGCCCGGGGCTCAGATCCTGTCACTGCATGTAGTAGGCTGCTTGCTTACACAATTGTGCATCGGATGTTCTAGATCATCCTCAGCCTCAAACAGTGACATCCCAACCAGAGCTACACAAAAACTTGTCTCCAAACTGTCCAAGGCCCTTTTGGACTTCAGAGCAAAATCCAAACCAGCTTAAAGCAACTCAGTGAGAAAATAAAAAGTAAAAAGAAGGCTTATAAGATAGCTCAGTGGCAAGGGCCCCAGTGGCAAGTAGCCAAGAATCACAAGAGTTCAAGCCCCAGGCCATCCTCTGACTTGCACATATCAGCTGTGGCATGCATGTGTGCAAACCCCACAAATAAATAAATAAGTCTTAAAAATATTCATTAAAAATTTAAAAGAAGTAAAGGAAAGAACATTAAAGCTTTTAGATTTATTATTTATTTATTTTACATGCATGAGAACTATGTTTGAATATATGTGTGTGCACATGTGTGCTGGTGCCTGAGAAAGCCAGAACAACTGGTGCCTGGGAAGCCACCACAATTGCTTCTGGTCACATTGGGACCGAGTCCTGGCACCACCACCCGAGTACCTTGAGCTTGGTGGAAGTCTGACTCACAGAACTGTGCATGTTGTTACCGCAGTAAGTTTACATTAGACTTGTAATGCTTTTCACTATCAATTAAGAACACACTGGTGGGGAACTCACATTTGGATCGAAATCAGTCATAATAACATTTTAGTTCTCTCCTTCAAGTTGGCTTTCATTCAAATCTACCTACGGAAGCAAGAGGACTGTTTTATACAAAGGAAGTTTAATACATCAGGGGTCACTACAGTTTCTCTGTGTTCCAAGCTATTCACATTCTTTACATCTGACCATATGGATTCTTCTGGAATTTGGAGGGAATCCATGGCATTCAGTCTTATTGCAGAGGTTATATTATCCAAAAAAAAAAAAAAAAAAAAAGACAAACTTGGTAAGCGCCATTTGTCCTTTCCCAATTCCTTTTTTGGTAAACCACAGATTTTGAGGGTGCATCTCTGGTTCCCATATTTTGGAACCAGCAGGGTGTCCAGAGGACTTGTGGCAGCCCCTGTAGTAATCTCTCAGGATCAGTGTCATTCACAGTCCACGGCTCTCAGTAGGTATCAACAGCCCACAGGCAGGCAGGGCTTTGCTTTTCACTTGTGAGAGAATGAGGAGGCCCCATCAACGTACAAAAGGAAACAAAACATAAGCCCCTTTATGGGATGAATGCATATGGACAGGTAAGTACATCAGCTCTTTCCCACAAGAAGACCCCAGTGCTGCATGCAAGCTGACAACTAATGTATACTTCAGATCAGCAATACAGAGAAACAATAGGAATTTTCAAAGGAGCCAAGTTATGAACTTTAGAGAAAATAACCTATTTGGATTAGCTTTGTTAAGATAGAAAGTTCTATGATTATATTTTTTATAGAGCTGAGTATATTAAAATTATTAAATATAATGAGCAAATGTCTTTTGAGTCATAGTTATGAAGGCTTCAAGTGGAATTTTTGAAACTCGTGGTGTGTACACACATACGTGTGCGTATGTGTGTGTGTGTATTTACACATCCATGTAGATGCCCTTGCAGGCCAAAAGAGGGGGTCTGAGCTGTTGGAGCTGGACTTAGAGGCAGATGTGAGGAGTCTGATGTGGATGCTGGAAAGTGTCCCTGGATTCTCTGAGATCAGCAAGTGCTCTTAACTGCTGAGTCCCAGGGCAAGATCAGGAGAATTCCAGGAATTGTCTTCTTCCCTCATAACGTGGTAGAGACAGAGAGAGAGAGAGAGAAAGAAAAGGGAGGAGTAGGATTAAGAGAGGGGGAGAGGGCAGATTGTTGTTAGAAGAGAATTGAAGTGGAAGCATTTACTCTCACCAAGCTCTGTCTAAATTTTGCTTTAAGTAGGCTGACATAGTCTCTCAGACTGTGAAAATGGTTCCGGGGATTGGTTGGTTAATTAGCACACCCTAGAAAGTGGCATTTATAGAACACACAATACAGGGAGTTAAGATGCAGTGGCGGAACTGAAACAAGGCCTCTGGCTTGCCCTGATACTCTGATTCCTTGAGGAATGCAGTAGCCTTCCAGACAGTGTGAGACCATTGTTTTGTCTCAAGGTCCCTAAAGGCAGAACAGACAGTGAGATCAGCTTCCTGAATAAACCTGCAGGCCTTGTAACCAGTCGAAGAACCTTCAGGACATTCCTTTTGTATACGTTGACAGTCTTTTGGAATTTGAGAGTTTGAAGCAGTGGTTCTCAACCTGTGGGTCACAACTCCTTTGGAAATTACAGGACTCTATCACAGGGGTCAAATATAAGATATTCTACATATCAAATAAGTACATTCCGATTTATAATAGTAGCAAAGTTACAGTTGTGAAATAGCAGTGAAAATTACTTTATAGTTGTGGGTCACCACACATGAGGAACTGTATTAAAGGGTCACAGCATTAAGAAGATTGAGAACCACGGATTTGGAGTTTCATTAGGACCTACCAAGTCTGAACCATGCTTACCTCTCAGAACTAGGCAGAGAACTCATTGGAACGATACAGGTAGCAATGAATTAGAGAGTAAATGCTTCCTAGCCCAATGAAGAAATCTGTTATACCTCCCCATGCCCTACCCTACCTGAGCCAGGCTTTTGTGGTCACTTGAGAATGTAAGCCCAGTATTACTAGGCATGCCAAAGGGAGCTGGGGTTTGATGTGTTATATTCAGATTTTTGTTCATTTTGTATTTTGTTTATGTGCTTGGGTTTTTGAGATAGGGTCTCGTATAGAATAGTCTGGTTTTCATTTTCAATATCTAGCCAAGAATGACCTTGAACTTTTGATCCTTCTGAAAAAAGTAGCATTAACAGTAGCCAGAAAAGATCTCAGGGATCCTATTTGACCATCAATATAAATTGGTGCTCCAGAGAGCGCTCTCAGACCTGAGTTATCTACCCAGGATTCTACTCTGGGTACCAAGGCAATCCCACATTGGAGGAGGGTTTTTTTCCCCCCTAGGTTGTGACAAACATGGTAGCTTGGGAGACTAAAGTAGCTCAAGTTCTTGGACTCTGTGGATAAGGATTCTTCTTGGCAGGTATCTATGATCATCAGAAGCTACTGCATATCCTCACAGGGGGTTCCAACTCCTAGATTTCCACTGAGTAGTGATGGAGGACAAAGAAGCAGTCCCTCGAACTCACTAAAGGATGCTGTCCTAATGTATTAGCATGATGGGAAAATAACACAGGTAAAGGCATGATGCGTGTGAAACACTGTTCAAGTATGAATACTCCTCCCATATTCCTTTCTAAAATTTCTTTAAAATTTAAAAGCATAAAAACTATGTTGGCAAAGCTTTCATAGTGTCTGAGGTACTACACAGGTTTGCTGGAGAAGAAAGATCGTCAGTGATCTTGACTGAACTGTGGATCCTGTGCGTTACAATATTGACTTTCTAGGCATGATGTGCTCACTAGCAATAATGCCATGACTTGTTTTAAGTGTAACCAAACACTTTCTGATTGGATCTGAAGCCTACTCTATGGCAGGGAGATCATGCCTTGTACTGTAAATTTGGTCAAAACATCATATTTGTGGGGTCATGGGCCATGGGAACAGTTTTGTTTCATGGACACTTTGTCAATGGTTGTCTAAATATGTTTATACCTATTGGTCAGTGCAGCTCAGAGACTTGCTTAGAGAAGTGCTGGTTTGCCATTGGCAGTGGTTCATGACAAGACACATAACTGGTCAAAACTCTGTCAATAAGTGACCACAGAGTGCTCACCTCTAGATGGGACTATCAACCTTACTTCCCTCTCCACAATGATCAGTGACCATCATGGAAAGAGGACTTGAAACAGTGCTGGAGGACTGACAGGGCAGAGTGCTGTGAAATGCTGTTTTCTGGACATGACATAACCATGACACATGAGAACTCACAACGGCTGTGGTTAACATACACAAGACCTGTACAAGATCAATAGTCCATCATGAATGGGGGAGGGGTTTTGGAGACCCTTCCCCACCCCTCCATGAAGAACTATTGACAGTTAATGACTACTTGGGGAAAGGAGTCATTGTCTTCAGAGGAATAGCCACTGGTAATTTGTCTGTGCTCCAGTAAAGACCCCTGCCCCAAATCAGTGCAGATCAACATGACCCTAATTAAACTCACCAAGCACCTCCCCTCCAGAAGACTTGGAAGTAGTAGGAAAACTTGTTTGGAAGAAGAGTTCAGCATGAGTGGGAGGAAGATGAGAGATAGTAGTGTGTGAATATGATCAAAATACACTATATGCATGTAAACAGTTCTAAAGATTTATTTATTTTTTTATTTATATGAGTACACTGCAGCTGTCTTTAGACACACACTAGAAGAGGGCATCGGATCCCATTACAGATGGTCAGATGGTTGTGAGCCACTATGTGGTTGTTGGGAATTGAACTCAGGACCTCTGGCAGAGCAGTCAGTGTTCTTAACCACTGAGCCATCTCTCCAGCCCATGTAAACAGGTCTAAAACAATATTTAAAGCAAGTATGTTACCAGGTCTGATTTTTCCCATTCCAACTAGCTATATACAGCGCTTCTGTGAACTGTATGTTACTCTCTGGCCCCTGAGCGTGCAAAGTCAGGGACTAATGAGTTAAAATAACTTCCCCTTAGACACAAAACCAAGATGAGCAGAGAAGCTGAGGGCTTTGACTTTTTCTTCCTTGGGGAAGTTGAGAAATTTTCCTTAGTCTTGGACTAACAGAATGCTCAAGTTAGAAGGAACCTCAGAGATCTATATAATTGTCTTATCGTAGAGATAGGTGGCTTGCAATAACTTGCTGCTTCCTCTTTCCCCAAGCCATTTTGCAACCACAGTCCTATTAACAAAAGCAGTGGTCAAAAATGAACTGTTTTGTTTGCATTTGTAGGTGACACTTCTATTTTCAAGCCCCTGGCCCAAGTTTGTTCAGATCTAGCCAGGTTTTCTTTAGAACCTTGGAATGCAAATCTTGGGACTGACAATGATTCTGCTCTCTGTCTGCAGGGTGACTGAATTTAGAGAGAGCAGGAGATCAAAGCCGAAGGGTGTGGTGAATGCTAATGTAGATGAACAGATGATGGTTTTTTGACCAAGCTTCTTACCAGAGGCTGAAAGAGAAGGCTGTAATTTGAATAGATGGTGAAGTCTTTTGTGGTTTCTAACGTCACTGGAAATCCAAGAAAGGACTTATTTTTATGCAATTTGGCCCATTTTGTTTTCTTAAGCCTTGATTGCACAAAGCTCAAGGGTTCTTTTGACCTTAAAAAGTGCTTATTTCAGTTAAAGTACTGATTAGGGTTCTGACTTCCCTTTTCCAGAGTCCTCCCTCCCCTCTGCGGAATTCCATTTCGATTCTCTCAGTGCAGTTCTTTCTACTGCTCCCGTGACTTCTTTCTATCCAGGCAATTTGACCCCAGGTATGCGCTAGCTACAGCATCAGTGTTGCACTCCCAGTGAGGTCAGAGCAGCAGGAAGCATCTCTCTTCTTCTTTATTGTTTGAGACAGACCTTCAACTACCACCAGGTAGCTCAAGCTATCCTGAGGCTTACAGCAGTCCTCTCTCAGCTTTGTAAATGCTTCAGGTCCACCACACCTGGCAGGGAAAACTATCAAGTTTTGGTTTTGCTTAAATCAAATAAAATATGTAGACTTTTTAAACATATACACATAAATACAGGCACAAAAACATATGCATGTATATGTGTGTATGTATATGTATATATTAGGTATCTGGTTACCACAGAAAACATCAAAATCTTTCCTGTAAAATAAAGTGAAAGACAAAAATACAATTACAGTTTCTTCCATATGAATATTTTATCTACTTAAAGAAAAATACATAAAAACAGGGAAAAAAAAACCCACAATGGATAGTTTGACCTATATTTGAATCCTGTCCCTAGCATATATGTTTACTAAGTGTGGCCCAGAAAAAATATTAAGCCCAAGTTAATTTCTTACTTCCTTTCTTTCTTAAGATATATTTTAATGTTTGTGTTTACGTATATGTGTGTCTGTCTGTGTGGGTGGTGCACGCACATCAGTGCAGTTGCCTTCAGAGGCCAGAGGATGGTGCTTGATCCGGTGGAGCTCACAGGGCATGTGAGCTGTGCACCATCCGGTTGTAATTTGAACTCTGCTCCTCTGAAATAGCAGCAAGCACTCGTAACATGAGCCCATCTCTCCAGCCTCTCTTTCTTCCTGCTTTCCTTTCTTTCTAAATATTTTTGTTCATATTGATTTGTGTGTAAGTGTGTGCAGATGTGTGTGTGTGTGGGTGGTGGTGGTGGTTGGCACATGCTCCTTGGTGCACCCGTGGAAAGTAGGAGACAAGCTGCAGGAGTTGGTTCTCTCCACAATGTGGGTCCTGGGGATCAACCTCTAGTCATCCAGCGTGGATGCAAGTACACTTACTGTCGTCGGACCATCTCACTGTCCACCCCACCACCCCTTTTTGGAGACAGAGTCTTAATGTAGCTCAAGCTGACTTTGAACTCTCCGTGTAGCTATGTATGACTCTGAACTTCTGATCCTCCTGCCTCTGCCTCCTAAGTGTTGGGATTACAGCCATGAACCACCATGTGTCACTTTATGTGGCTCTGGAGATGAAACCCAGGATTTCCTGCATGCTAGGCAAGCACTCTACCAATTGAACTACATTCCCGTACCTGAATCCACATCCTTGGCAATAAGCTAGTGATAAGAATTCCGACTCCATGGGCTGTGTAGAGAATTCGATAGGATCATGCTTTTCAATGGCAGGTACAGGCAGATTCTCAAACGCTCATTGCTCTTTTAGCATGGGTTTATCTGGTATTTACTATTCTGCACACAGTCGTGAAGAAAACAAACTAAACCCTTGCCACAGCCATTTCCTTGTCTCCTCCTCTCCTTTCCCCAGATGAGCTCTACTAAAGCCAGACCACATAGGAAGACTATTCTGGTCTTTCAAAGAACTCATTCCTTTGGAAGTGGTGCCAGTCAACAATGACGTTTTGTGCTTAGACTGTCTTTTTTTTTTTTTTTTTAATGCAACCCAAGAGTGAATGAGTGCTGAGACTGTAGCTTTTATCTATGTTACAGTTTGGAGGTGCAAAAATATGCATGTTATTTAGTCTAAAGTATTCTGGATTCCCTCCCAAGCCCTTCCTTCCCGTGTAGAGGCGGAGGGAAATTCTATGATGTAAACAGCCGAGATGAGCCCATCCTTTGTGAGGGTGCAGGCCTGTAATTCCAGAGCTCTGAAAGCTAAGACAGGAGGAATTGTGGGTTCTGGGTTTGCTTAGGTTTCATATAAAAATTTTCTGAAAAAATAAACAACAAAATCCCAACCATCCAGCTGACGGGTGTAGGTCAGTGACTGAAGCCATATTAACATGCATAAGGCCCTGGGTTCAATCCTCAGCACACAATAAGAAAAAATACGGCTAGCCTATCCAGGATCTGCTGATGTAATCCTTCAGATAAAATGTTCATCTGCCACTGTCTTCCTCTAAGAGCCTAGAGAATGGGGGAGGGATTGTGGTTTATGTAAGGCCCTGGTAGAAAGGAGAAATTGAAGTCCTTAGGCTGTTGCCTGCCTGCCCCTGCTGTCAGCCCCTGTCTACTTGTTGCTACTTGCCCTGTAGGTGTTTGTGGCTTTCTGTTGTGTGGGTGTGATTTGGGGTTCTCTAGTTGGGTTTGGTCAAAATCCAGCAGTTGGTCCCTGACTGACATGGTCTTCTTTCTGTCTCCTCTGGGCTGGTGATTTAGGAAGTCTGGGTGGTGTCCGCTGCAGGCCAGTCACCTCTGCCTTCCATAATTAGTGCTCTTGAGGATTTCTGTTTTTGTATCTTCTGATGTTTTGTTTTAGTGTTAAGGGTAAGGAATCAAGCAGAGTCTATTGCTTGGTAAAGAGACAGTTCCCTATTGCCAGGAGGAAACTCAAAGGAGTTTCTCCATCCATAGGTTTGAAAGGGAGCTTATTACACACTGGGCCACTCCTGTTCGGTGTCTGCAGGGAGATTTTTCAATAGGCCAACAGCTGTTGGGCCTTCAGAGCAAAGTTTCCTTTTCCTGGGCCAACCTCAGAAGGGCTATGGAGGAGACCATTAGACAACCTTCACTGTTAGTGTCTCACAGCAACTATACACACACACACACACACACACACACACACACACACACTTCAGAATTCTTCAGATTAACAAAAGGCAAGTCTTTCTTTCCTCTTTTCTTCTCTCTTCTCTTTTCTCCTCCCCTTCTCCCCCTTTTTCTTCCCTTTTCTCTCTCTCTGTGTGTGTGTATGTGTGTGTGTGTGCTTTGCTTGATTATTTTTTGATATATAATCTTACTACATAGTCCAGTCTAGCCTCAAACTACTAGCCGTCCCACAAAGGGCAAGCTTTTGTATCATATCTTCACACAGCTTTCACCTGACTAAATTTTAGTGACAAGTAAGTGTCCTTCCCTCCTTGCCCCTCCCCCCTTTCCTGTAGTAAAACCCTGTGATCTAAAGTCTCTAAGACAAATGCTTCACAGAAATGCTCATGAAATCCCTTTACCAAACGAGTGTGAAACTTGGCTTTTGGAAAGTCTGAATTAGGACATTGCTCTGTCTCCTGTTCTTCTGGAGTTAATTCAAGTTTTCTTCTGGGCAAATCATGGCCTAAGGCAGACTACTGTAAAGAATCTTACCCCAAAAGCAAAAGAAATAACATATATTAAAATTTAACTGTTTACCCCTGCTATAAAACTGTGGCTGTGGGCTTCTAGAAACCCACTGTTTAACAGCTTTAGATGATACTCTATGCAGATATTGTTGGTCCTAGAACTTCTATTGCTCGTGCAGTGATGCGGAATGGTGATGAAGAACACGATTTTAAGCCATCCCTTTGCTTATTGGTGTGGTGAAGTTAGTGGTCTACAATACATTCCAAAAAGCATCTACCCAATCATGAGAATGTTAGGTCAGAAGTGGGCAATACATGGTTCTTAAGGGGACTAAAGGCAGCCCAAGATAATTTGATTCTGGTTCTTCAACATTCTGCTCTATGGAGAAGTTCAAAACACCCTTGTATGTATATAAGTATAACTTTTTTTTTTTTTGAGCTTTGGTTCACATTAAAAATCGAAGTGGAAACTCACTGTGGTGATGTGCGCCTTTGCCAGCACTTGGGAAGTAGTGGCAGGTTGATTTTTGAGTTTGAGGTCAGCCTGATCTACAGAGCAAGTTCCAAGACAGCCAAGGCTACTCAAAGAAACCCTTTCTAAAAACAATAATAGCAACAACAAACAAACAAACAAGGAGTCATGTATGCTGAAATTCTATGAAGAAGAAAATCACGATGTCAGACCTTTGGAAAACTAGGATTATTGAATTTTACTTGATCTAACAGTGATGTTTCCATTACACAGAAGAAATTACCTGGGCAAAGTGATGCTAGTGACCTTTTGATCCCATTGGACTCCCATGCCAGCCATGAAAGGGAAAGTAACTTTAAAATACTCAACACCCTCTTGTTGTACAGGTATCTGCAGAGAACTGGGGCATCAGATTCCCTGAAAGTAGAGAGAGTCAGAGGAACTTAATATTAAGTTGTTTTATATGTGTGCTAGGGACCACACTTGGGTCTTCTGGAAGAGCATCAAGTGCTTTTAACCACTGAGTTCTCTCTCAAGCTCCACACTTAAGATTTTGCAAAGAGCTTCCCTATCATGTATGAAGCCTTGTTTTTAATCAATAACCTGTTGTAAACTGCTGACCATTGAAGAGGTAAAGGCAGGTAGGTCAGAGTTCGAAGTCATCTACTGAGAGTGCAAGGCCAACCTAACCTAAGTGAGGCTCTATCAACAAACAAACAAAATTAAACTAAGTTTTAATATTTTCTTTTGAAAACCCCTATAGTAGCACACACGTATACACACATGCAGGATTATTCATATACACAGATGAATATACACGCTGAATCTCTTTCTCATTGTTCTTCTAACATTCTTATTGTTTGGTCGCTTGAGAAAGAATCTCATAGCCCAGGTTGACCTTGAGCTCAATGGTTAGTTGAGGATGACCTTGAACCCCTTCTTTTACTTCTGGGTCCTAAATCCTAGGATTACAGTCATGTGCCACCTACCTAGCTTCCTCTGGCTTCCACTCTGTCATTCTGTATATCTGTCCATGTTCAATCCTTTACATGGTCTTCACTGCTGTGTAACCATCGCTTACAGACTAGAGCTGAAAAAGTTCTTTATCCTTGGAATCTCTACTGCATGGGGGAAGAAAGTGAAGATTAAAAAGTTTAAAGTGTTCGAAGCTACCAAACTAGTCATTGCCATAGTGGGGACTGGAATTCTGGCTTTGCTGACTTCTAAGCGATTGTCACGAATAACACTGGAGAAGTCTGAAGGAAGATTTCAGGTGAATTGAGTTATGTCGAAATAACTCTAAACTTGAAACTTAAACATTTTGGACTGGTTTGGAAAGCATGACTTGTTTTTGCTTTTTAATCCACTGTGTTGAATGGAAGGCAGAGGAACTGGGTTGGTGAGGGTCAGTCTTTGATGCCTTCTCTCTTTGAAGCGCTGACTCATGGTCTGCTGACAGCCTTTGTGATCTCAGTGTTGGTAAAGAGGGCATTGCAAGTCAGGAAACGGGAAGACTCAACATCTCAGCCAGCCACTTTGTTTAAAAAAAAAAAAAAAAAAACCAGAAAACCAAAAAAGCTAGCAGCAGAGGTCTTCGTAGTATTTTGGTTCCAGCTATTTTCCTGTGCTAACTTAACACTTCCTCTTCTGCTCTTCGATTTTGTTTCTTGCTGTTGATTTTCCCCATTCCTTTGGGCTATTGTTTCCTTTAAAAGCTACACTTCTGTTTTTCTTCTCCTTTTCATAGTCAACTTATTTTATTGTATTTCTTGCAGCAATCATATATATATATATATATGACATCAAGTTTTATAGTTTTTATTTCATTTTTAATTTTTGAAATTAAAGTATAATTACACTGTTTTTCCCTTTTGTTTTCCTCCCGCCAACCTCTCCCATGTGCTTCCCTCACCTCCTCAAATTCATGGCCTCTAGCTCTTTCTCTTTAAAATTGTAGACAAACATATATGTATACATCCTTTTATGTATACATATATGCATATATATATTCCTAAATATATACATACAATCTGCTTAATCTATATAATGTGTGTATATGATATTAGGGCTGAGAACTTTTTATAAAAGATACTTCTTGCTATGTTGTCTTAGTTGGCCTCAGGCAGCTTCTGATGTGTGGTTAATTCATGATAATATTACACAGTCGGGTCAGTTGGCTATTCAAGCACACTCTGACTTAATAGTACGGGATAATTCATGCCTTTCTGCACTAAGGATAACTGTTAATGCAGAAATTAAATTAGAGGATGGATCACTCAAAACCTGTGCAAGTTTTGTAACTTGAACTCTCAAACTCTGGTAATGACATGAAATACTGAAATACGCTGAATTTCTAAATCATGAGTCCTGTAGTAAGTTTAGAACTTTCCTTTGGGTGGAAAAAAAAAAGGATCAGGAGGAGTCAAGCAGTAAGCACTCTAAGATGGAGTAGTAGTCAAACGAGATGGGAGGAAATTTAGAGGAATTTGTCATCATACAACATCCCCATGTTTTGTTACTGTTTTAGTCAGAGTTTTTATTCCTGCATGAACATCATGACCAAGAAGCAAGTTAGGGAGGAAAGGGTTTATTCAGCTTACACTTCCATATTGCTGCTCATCACCAAAGGAAGTCAGGACTGGAACTCAGGCAGGTCAGGAAGCAAGAGCTGATGCAGAGGCCATGGAGGGATGTTACTTACTGGCTTGCTTCCCCTGGCTTGCTCAGCTTGCTTTCTTATAGAGCCCAAGACTACCAGCCCAGGGATGGCACCACCCACAATGGGCTCTCCCGCCCTTGATCACTAATTGAGAAAATGCCTTACAGCTGGATTTCATGGAGGCATTTCCTCAACTGAAGCTCCTTTCTCTGTGATAACTGCAGCTTGTGTCAAGTTGACATACAAAACCATCCAGTAGAGTTATAGTACCAATGCTGCCTGCAAGTATGAAACGTATCATGTTAGGAAAAGTTGGAAGTGAACTCATATAAGGTCTGAGGGTATTAACACGATTCCCTTGATCACTTGTTGAGTGTGAGGTGACTCTGGCATTTGTCTCTACTGAATACTGTGATCCTAGGCAGGACACCACACCCTTCTTTGTTGTTGCTATGGTTGTTATTTTTATTCTGTGAGGTTTCGCTAAAAGTTCATCAGTGGGTTAAAGGAAAAACTGGATTGTGCTTCGTCTCTCTTGGAGTGTGTGGGCTTGTATCTACATGTATGGTTATGTCTTTGGAAATTAGTAAAGGGACAAATTTTTTAAAATGTAGACTTATGTTGACAACAATTAACTGACTATTACAAGGTAGGTAATAGAAAGGATTTGAATATTTCTAGTGTAAAGAAATGATCCAAGTTAAAGATGATGATAAAGATCAGCTGCTTGTCCTGATCTGGCCATAGCACATTGTATGCGTATATTGAAATAATACTCCATGTGGGCGTTTGAATAATGTATCCCATTAGATACTGGGAATCTCGATCCCAGTTTGATGGTACAGTTTGGGGAGGCTATGGAGCCTTCCTGTAGAGAAAAACATCAGTGGGGCTGGGGGTTGGGAGTTCCTAGCTTCACCCAGTTTTCAGTTCAGTCACTCTCTGGTTCACATTTGCTGTTGAAGATGTGACCTCTCAAGTTCCTGCTGCCATGCCTGCCTGCCAGACATCACCCCACAAATCAGAAGTACCACTGTGTGCCAGTTAAACAAACACTTTTTAAAAAAGAATGCATAGTTATTTATGATGAGCCACTGCTCCACATTCTCTTGAATACAAGCAGGCTTTTCTATTAGGTTGAAATGGTGATTCACAGTGGTTATAGATTAATAGGGAAGAAAAAGAGGGGAGTTCAATGTAGCAAATTAAACTACACTTCCACTCTTTCATCTCACCCGGACACACCCAGCACTGGTTTCCTGGACTGGTTTGTCTTTAAGAAAGAGCAGGGAGGATTCTTTTAGGGCTTCCAGTCTCATAACAAAGGAAAACCTGATCCAGTTCCCTTTTCAGGGGAAGGAGGGTAGATCCTTCTGTTTGGAAGAGGCTGGGGCTAGTTCCTTAAAATTTTCTGTTATTTTTAGATCTTGTTTTTCTTTCTTTCTTTCTCTCCCTCCCCACCCCCCTACCCACGGTTTCTGTGACATTCAGCAAGTGTCACTAAAGGTATGGCAGACTCCTTGAAGACAGAGCCCCTTCTAATCCATTTTAATCTTTGTGTGGCAGTAACAACGGATTTTATTCTATCCTTTTCTAAGATAGGGTCTTAGGTCATTTGGCCTTGGACTCCACTTGTAACAAGGATGAACTTAAACTGATCCTTGTGGTTTTACCTCCCATAAACTAAAATTACAGGTCCTTACATCCTTTTGAGGCTTGTCGGTTACCATAGCCAATATAAATTAAGATGTTAAATTCTGATAACGAATTTGCCTTATGGTCCCTGAAGTGCATAATGGACAGTGATCCTGAAGCATCTGGAGTAGTTGTAAAGTCATCCTCAGGTAATAGATTTTTGCTGACAGCTCTTAAAATCTTCTAAGCTTTGGGCTAGAGAGATGACTCAGCAGTTAAGAGACACTTTTGCTCTTTCAGAGGACCGAGGTTCAGTTTTGAGCACTGACAAGGTAGCTCACAATCATCCTTGACACTGATTCCAGAGATCTGACACCCTCTTTTGGCCTCTCCAGGCATTACACACATGTGGTGCACAGACATTCATGCAGGTCAAAATACCGATATGCATAAAGTAAAAATAAATAAATCTGAACTAAAAGATCTACTAAGTGTGGAGCAGAAAAGTTATATGTCAAGACATACCTACTTCCGGTAGCTTCTCTAACTATTCCAGTTTGCCTTCTTTGGGAACTATGTCAGAATGCCCCAGGGGTTCAAAAAGAAAAAGCAAAGTCAAGAAAGCAATCAATATGTTGAGGTTTGTAATAAAAGAAGTGGTTGCCAGCCCACTTGGAAAAGGGGCACAAACTCACTTTTTTCTTCATGAGGAAGGCCCAACCTCTTAACTCACCAGCCTTCTCCTGTTTTTGTTTGTTTTGAATTCAAGTTAGGGATGGGATAGAGCCTCATTCAAAGCTTAAACATTAAGGGAATGACTTCTTATAAGAAAAAAATAAATGAAACTGAGTGAAGAAAATTCAAAATTATAAAGACTTTTTTTTCCTGATAAATAATGAGCCCCATTAGGTTAGGAGAATATTCCCTTGGAAACTGTGGCAGAATGCCACAGTGTCAGGAGAGCTACCTGGCACCATGGGCAGAAGCTTTGAGGTATCAGCAAAGTGTTCAGTGGGCCTCTTGCCTTTTGCCATGGCAGGGACTAGACCTTCTCAATTGTTACCGTCAAGGGTGGGTGCTAATCCCTTTCATTGACTGTAATCTTCGAAGGAAATGAGAAGGTTAAGATGCCACCATGAGGAGAGTTTCTAATGTCAATGAAGAGAAATCAAGGTAGGCATAGTGGTGTGTGAGTGCAGTTTCAGGAAGCTGAGGCAGGAAGATTCTGAGTTTGAGGGCAGGTAGGACTATGTAGGTAGACCTGTCTGAAACATAAACAGCAACATCAAAAGCCCAATAAATCATTGATCAATGAAAACAAATATGAGGAGAGAGATGGAGGGAGGGGGGTTATAGTATCAGACTTTTAGCATCAATTTGAACATGTCTGTCTTTGTCAGCAGCTTAACAATCTTATGACTTGGGAAAGCAGGTTCACTTCATTTGGAGTCTACATTTATAGAGGACAAATGAGGACAAACGGTAGGCTTTAAAATAAGCCAGTCGCTTGGTTGCTAGAACTATTCATGACTTGAACAAGACAAGCAAAATAATGTAAAAATTGGCTTGGTTCCTGAGAACATACACTCAGCATCTCTCTCCTACTCTGTAAGAGAACAGGGATGCGGGGCTGGAGAGAAGGCTCAGTGGTTTAGAGGACTTGCTGCTCTTCCCCAAGACCAAGGTTTGGTTCCCAGCACTCACAAGGTGGCTCCCATCCATCGGCAGCTCCAGTTAAAGGGTATCTGATCCCCTCTCTGACTAGGCAAGAATGTGGTGCACGTGCATACATGCAGGCAAAAGGTTAGTACACACAAAATAAAATAAAAAAAGAGAACGGTAAGGCTGTGTTCTTGCATGAGGACCTGTCACGTGCAAAAGGAGACAACACAAAGTTTGGAGACCACATCTGATTTTCTTCCAAGAAGCTGCAGGCAGGCAGGCCCATGTCTCAGAGCTCCTGGTATTAAGCCATCAGAGAAAGCTTATGGTCAAAGCTCTAGGTGCTGAAGCAGTGGGCAGGCTTGTCAAGAGACAGAGAAACCCTTTTAGCAGAAAACAGGAATTAGACTAATAAATATGCTAAACTCTTGAAACATACTGTTTACATATAAGGAGTCCTAGAATTGATCAAGGTCTCTGGGATATTTGAAAGTTAATAGGAAGTTGTAGTGAGTGTTGCAAATAGCACAGAAAAAAAAAATCTCCTAGTCAGGCAAGAACAGAGTAACAGAAACTGGCAGACTCCATGTCTGATCCAGATCACAGGCTGCCAGTGAAGAGGAGGAGACAAGGAGACCTTACCAGGAACCTGGTCTTGATTCTAAAATAAACTTTACTATTTTTGTTCATAAAACGGGGCGTATAGAGTCAGAAAGCTTGCTAAGTGGGTGAAGGCACTTAGCACACAAACCTGATGATCCAAGTTCAACCCCTGGAACCCATGGATGGGTAGCTGGAGAGAGAATTGAGCCCTACAAGTTGTCCTCAGACCTCCACATGTGCACTGTTGCATGAACTTGCGTATACACTTGGAATACACATCAGAGTAATAAATAAAGGTTCGAGGAATAAGGCATCTAGAGCAAGCAGCAGCTGCATGTAGTGGCATCTGATCTGCCTGTAATCCCTGTGCTCAGGAGCTAGAGACAGGAGGATCCAGGCCAGCCTGATCTACACAGCACCTGTCTCAAACAAGCAGAGAAACAAGCAGGTCAGGGATGTACTCAGCTGTTTGATGGCTTGCCTGGTAGCTACAAAATTCTGGATGCAGTCCTTACTCCCACATACGCTCTGTTGTCAAATGCCTAATTCTCAGCACTCTGGAGGAAGAGACAATAAAAATCCGATTAGTGATACAATTTAAAATTAACAATTCAACTTTTATCTTTAATACCAGAATCCATATTGTAGGTGGCATGCAATAAACGCTTTACAAAAATGGGCCATTTAAAAGTTAGGGTTATTATTATTACTCTATCTTTGTTTCTCTTGAGGCAGTTTCTTGTATTCCAGGCTAACCTCAAATATCCTATGTAGTTGAGGATGTCCTTGAACTTCTGGTCTTCCTACTTTCACCATGCTGGTTTATGAACTATTGGGTATTGAACCCAAGTATCATACAGGTTAGGGAACTACTCTATCAACAGAGCCACATCCCTTTTTTGAGACAGTCTCTTCCCACATTGCCTAAGCTGGTCTGTAACTCATGATCTCCCTATTTTGGCCTCTCAATTGCTAGGATTTTAAGTGTGTACCACCACATCTGATTATGCATGTACGCTATACATGCATGCATGCAAACATAGTCACACCTTAAAATATTACTTTAAATTTTTAACTTTTTTTGAGACAGAGTCTCTTATAGCTCAGCATGTACTATAACTCACACTTGCCTTCTCTTTAAATGCAGTGAAATTCCCTTTAGTTAGTAATGAAATTAAGAAGACAACAGAGGCTAATGGGGAAAGAAGTGCAGCAGAGAGATGTACGTGTCTAAGAACTAAAGAAATGAAGGCTTATTTTAAGCCCAGAAAGGAGAGATCAGCCTCTCCCTTCCTTGCTACCTGACTCCACCCTCTTCTCCTTTTCCTCTCTCCCCCTCTGCCCTTCCCCACCCTTGCTGACTCTCCAGATGTGCCTTCACTGGAGGGAGACAGGATTTCCTGATTATAATGAGGAAACACAGCTGATTACGCCAGCGTGTTCCAATTGAGATCTGACCCCCTTTGACCTTTTGCCCCATCCCCTGTTTACCAGTTTGAAGACTGGCACACTTGACTGTAAATGGTAGAAAAAGCAAAGAGCCAGAGCAACTGTGCCAAGCAGTGGTTGTCAGCTTGGCAGAGCCCCACCTTGCCTCTTCCTGTGTACAAGATGAGAACGGGGTTGGTACCTTGATGGTTTGGGGTGGGAACATCTGCAGTGCTACAAGCAGCCACTTACTTAACTACTAGACATCACTCTTCTCCTGAAGTGGGATCTTGTTTTGTTACTCAGTCTGCCCTCAAACTCCCGGGCTCACGTGAGAGCCTCAGGCTCTCAACTAATCCAGACTACAAGCATGAGTCCACGGTACCCTACTTCCTCTTCTCTCTCTACTGTCTGCCTTTTCTCCTTAGTAATCACATTCATATCCAGGCTTTGAATTACCATCTATGTGCTGACGGCTCCAGACAGAGTCCACACATAACACCCAGATGTTTGTTTCAGTACCAAAACATGCATCCCCCAACTTTTGGAGGGGTTTCTTCTTTGGCAGCTCACAGCTACAATTCCTTTTTTCCCTTCTTGTCTTGCTTTTTTTTTCCTCTCCTTCCTACTTCTTTCTTTCTTTTTCTATCCTCTCTTTCTCCTCTTCTCTTCCCTTCTTGTCTCTATCTCTCTCTCCCACTTTATTTCTTTTCTCCTCTTTTCCCATTTTGTATGTTTATTGTTTTTGTTTGTTTGTTTTTGTTTTGTTTAGTAATGAGGACAGAACCCAGGACCTCCCACATGCTAGGCAAGTACTCTGCCACTGAGTGACATCCCCTAGCTCCCCATTTTCTGAGAGACAAGTCATCACTATGTAGCCCAGGTCAACCTCAAACTTGCAATGCTTCCACCTCAGCCTGTGAGAGCAGGGAGGATACCATCAAGCCTAGCTGACTGTACCTCCTCCTAAATACTGTCTCATCCCACATCACATTTCTTCACCAAGAACAGCCTGCATCTAATGCTGGTAGAAAGAAGACTCATAATTTGATAGTTCAGGACAATTCTGAGAAGCCATGCCAGTGCCGGAGATCTACATAAGACTGGCCAGCATCTCTGTGACACCCCCACTGTGTTGTAGTAACTATTTAAAAAATCAGCCTCTGCCTCAGGCCGACTATCTAGGCTCTGCCTAGCTCAGCTGCCATGTTTCTCGGCCATGTCCACACCACAGCTAGAACTGGCCCACCAGAAACACCAGCCCTGCCACCCACGAGATGCCAGCGTGAGAGAAGGCACTGCCAATCTTCCACGCTGTCTCTGCAAGGCTGGACATTGCCCAGATCATTCCACCATCTATGCGGGCCCAGTAAGAGAATGAGACTCTAATTCTTAGAGATTAATCAAAGGCTTTATATGTTTGGTAATGATTAATAACAAGATGCCCATACAAAGAGAGTTGTATCCCAATTAGCTGACCTAATTAGAAGTTGTTCCCCATGACTGCTCTCCATACCTGTGTGATTGTCCATCCTCCTACATCTCTGCGCTCTCTAGCTCCTCCTCTTCCTTTTTCCTCTTCCTCTCCTAACTCCTCCTACCTTAGCTCTTCCTACACCACCATAATCCACCTTCTCCCTCTGCCCAGTCTTGCTGTCCTCTCCCTTCTAGATATTTCCTCCAGGGACATTATAGTGCTCAACACAGAAGGCAATATCCAGATATCACTTCAGAAACAAAGAACTAACTATCATGGCTTCCAGGATCCTCGATTAGTGCATTCAAATAGTTCCTTCAGTGACTAGCAAAATGGGACCTATAGGCTCCATTTTATTTTTTATTTCATTTTGTGGTCTCAGGTTGAGATGGCAGCGAGGGGATAATTTTAATGTGTAAGCTCTGACCCCGAGGGCAGGAAATACCTTGACAGTTTAAGGAACATGTGGTTTGAGTTGATCCCCAGAGACCCAGTAACATGTGGCCCTCTGTTAGACTGGAGATTTGTGTGACCTAGGAAACAAATACATATTTGGATAAATTCAAGCTCAGTGGGGGTTCACTAAGTCCCTAAAAAACATACCATAATTATTTCTCGAGTCATTAAAATGTCTATCTATTATTAACATGTGGAGAATCTCACACATGGCACTGCTGACGTGTGGGGAATGGAATGCTATAATGGAGAAGGCCAAGTGGTACCCCCAAAGCTCATCCTATAAATGTGGAAAAGGAGAGACTAATGCTCCTGTTACAGACCCAGAAGATGCAGAGGTGGGTCTTGAGGACTCAGGTCAACAGGCTTGACAGCCAGGACTTTTACCACCAGAGCTATTTCACTGATTCTTGAGCTATCCTTTTAAAATGAAGACCCCTGTTATATCCCCTACTACAAATAAGGAAGTACAATTCTTGGAAGGCATCTTTAGTTTCTAGAGGTAATATATCTCTAAGAATACTATTGCATTTAAAATATCTAAGATTTTTATATTTTTGAGAATTTCATATATCGGGACTATATTTATATCCCTCCCTCAAGAATACTATTACGCTTGAGTGAGCAAGAGCAGGTAAAAAGTCTGCCTTAACTCAAGGCTGTGGTATAAGCACTCTTCTCCTTTGGATCAAATAGCTGGTATAACTTCTTGAAGCTATCTATGGTGGGAAAGTTGAGACAACCTCAGGACTATGATCTTAGACAGAAGCATGCATATGCTGCATACCCATTCCCCATAGTTGTTCACATGCCTTTCTCTAAGCTCACACTTGTGCGCACACAAGATGTCTCATAGTGCACAAGCGGTCTCATAGTGCATGCTGAGGGAGGGAAAAATCTGAGTTTGACATGCACTCACCTGTGCGTGCAAGTCAGAAATGTACAATTGCGTTAGAGTAAGTGGTGCTGGTCTTGAAAATGGAGGTGAAAGATGTTCTGAAGGAGTGGGCTATTTGAGGTCCACCAAGTCTCCCACTTGGTGCAGAAATTGCCTCAAATAAGAAAACATGAAATTCCTGGTCAATCAATGACAAATGACCCTGACATCTGGCTAGGGGATTGGAAGGAAAAGAACAAAACGAAATGAAACCAAACAACAAAACAAACAAAAAACAAACCAAAAAAAAGTCTCTAGCAGAAATGTACAGGCAGAAGTGTAGACAGAGGCAGGAGTTGTAAAACTTGTTTGGGTTTCATCATCTTGTCTCAGTGGTTTTGAAGACAGGTCCTTACTCTCTAGTGTAGAATGCCCTTGGACTATGGTCCTCTTGCCTCTGTCCAGTGCTGAGATTACAGCAGCTGTGTGTTCCTGTGCACCACTCTGAATGCTCTTTGTTTCATACATAATTCCCATTAGCAAGAAAATGCATTAAGTATTATTGAAATGTATTGGTTATTGGTGCTAGCTAGTCTTGTCACCAGCTACCCACAATTGGCATGGGTACTGTAGTGGCAGACTGTGTAATGTAGCTGTAGATCAACAACCTGGATTTCTCCTTGTTAGGCACATTATAACTGTTGCTTCTTTTGACTATTTCATAGCATAAGCTGTGCATGGTGAACCATGTGTTTAATGTCAACACTACAGAAGCAGAGGCAGGGAAAGTACAAGTTCAATGCCAATCCAAACTACATAGAAAAATCCTGCCAGAAGAGAGAGGGGGCGGGGGAGGGATCAGTAGCAGATGTCTCTGATACTGCAACATGACACTCTTTTTCAAGAACAATGAACAACAAAATGAGAAGTCTTTTACCTTAGGCCAGTCAGGTAATCCAAGACCTAATGTAGTAGAGGTACAAAGACCATGCTAAAAGATGAGCCTCGAAGCATACAATCTTATCTTAAAGGGAAACAATGTCTGTTACCTCAGACCCCTTCTGCCCTCTAAGAACTAGCCTTCCATTCTCACAGGTGTAGAGAAGACTTCTGGAATGAACGGACTCAGCTATCCCCATTGTTGTTCTGAACAGTTTTTGTCAACTTGACCATGAAGGAACTTAAGCTGAGGAATCGCCTCCTTCAAATTAGCCTGTGAGTATGTCTGAGGGGCATTTTCTTGACTGATGATTGATGTGGCAAGGCCCATCCCATGTGGGTGGTACAATTCCAGGACATGTGGTCCTGGGTTGTTTAAGAAGAGGAAGCCACAAAGAGCAAGCCAGTAAGTAGCGTTCCTCCATGTCTTCTGTTTCGGCTTCTGTCTCCAAATTCCTACTTTGAGTTCCTGACTTGGTTTCTTTCAATGATGGAGAAGTGTAAGCCAAATCTGATCCCACCCCTACCTGTTTTCTCATAGCAACTGAGAAGAATTACTGATATGTAGGCATAGAATTTCCTAAAATAGGGTATCTGATGCCAGGAGAGAGTTTACAAAAATGAACAATTTTCCCCCATATAATCATCCTCTGTAGTTGACTTCATAAGCTTATGTAATTTCAGTGATGAATTTCACCAGATATTTAATGGAAAAGTAATAGAAATCTAAAAGAAATTCTTTTTAAAAAATATTTTATGCATATGTGTGTGTATGCGATGTTTGTGTGTAATGCAGACTCTTGAGAAACACAGGCGAAGATGATGCCTTCCAGTTATTTCCATGAAGCCAGAATTATGTTCTGATATAGACATTTGTCAAAGAAATATGAAAGTTATGGGCAGAGTCTATCAAAGATGGGATATTAGTAAATTAAATTCTAATATGAATGAGATGTCAAATATATTATTACCTAGCAAAATTTATCCTAGGAATGCAAGCCTTATTAAGGCCTTCTTTTAAAAAAAATCCTACTAAAGAATTAGAATAGCAAGAAACTTGCTTAATTTAAAAAGAGTATAGGTGAAAAGCATGTAACATTAAGCCTAGTAACAAAATATTGGATGCTAAATTACTATATTATTTACTGAAGTCCAAGGTCAGCCTGAGCTACTTCATGAGTTATAGGCTAGCCTGAGGTAATGTAGTAAGATCATCTTTCAAATAATAATAACAAGGCCAATAGCAGCAATAAAAAAGAAGTTGAGTTAAATAATCCAGATAGTAAAATATATACTATGTAGTTTTATTTATATGTCATTTAGTTGCATACAGAACTAATACATGATGATAGAAGCCAAAATAGTAATTGTCAGTGGGATATTCTGAGGATGATGACTATTTTCTTTCTTGATTATGGTTTTGATTATAGTAGTTATGGAAATTCATGACATTTCAACTAGGTATGGGAGCACATTCCTGTAATCCCAGAATTTGGACAGTAGAGGCAGTAGAACCAGGAGTTCAAGGCCATTTTTGCTACAGAACGAATTCAAGGCCACTGTGGGCTATGTGAGAGTCTTCCAAAAAACAAACAAACAATAACAAAAATAAAAATAAAGTCACTTGTAATCCTAGTACTTCACTTGGGAAGTGGAGGCGTCAGTAGTTCAAGGTCAGCCTTGGCTGCTTAGCAAGTCCAAGGATAGACTCCTTTATTATATTGAGAACATACCAGAAAGAAAACAAAACAAAGAAACAAAACAAACAAACAAAGTCTATCCCCCCCAAAAAAGAAAGAAAGAAACAGAGAGACAGAGAGAGAAGGAAATGCCACTGGTATCCTGAAGTCTAGTAATCCCTCTCCTAGATATCTGTTGAGACACAGAGTGCACGGATGTTTAAGTATTGATACTTATAGAGAAAAGACTAGTTCTGACAAAAGAACTGGAGACAAATGTGGCACCAAGAGAGGAGGTGCTGCATAAATTATAGCACATCAGTCCACAGAGGTCAGGACACGCCCATCTTAAATGATGAAGTAGACTCACACCCATTGTTTAGAAAGGGTTTCCACATTTTAGTATTTATTGAACAATGTATATGACTTATTTTCTGCAAAACAATGATAGTATCATGCTATAATACATATGCTCACACTCATTTGTATGCATGCCTATTTAGCATTATATGGTAAGAAACATTGAGTTCTTGATGAGTCATTCCTATAGGGCAGAACAGTTGCTGATGTGAGCCAAGGGGAAGAAGGAACCACACATTCTGCACGGAAAGAAAAGGATGCCTTCGAGATAATATTTCTGAGCTGATGCAGAAGTATATTTGGATGACTGTATGTGTGAACCCATCTATTTGCTTATTTATTAACCTATCTACTTATGTATTTTATAAGCTAAATGTTATTTTAAGCATATTCAAATGATAACAAATTTGACAGCCCCTGAGGGACCTGTTAGTAGATTCTACATTTGATGAGTTGTGTGTTGTTCTGAGATAGGCTTTTCTTTCCAGCTCAGGCTGTCTGTCATCATCCTACTGGCCCTTCCAGTGCTGGGATTATGCCCATGCACCACTATTTTCTGATCTAGATTCTGCACTTGAAAGATAAAAAGAAGCATAAAAGAAGTTGCCTGTGGCTGTCCTGCTCATGAATAGCAAACCCAGATTTAAATCCAGGCGTTCTGGCTCCAGAGCCTATGCCCCTTCCTCTGAATAAAAAGTAAAACTGTCATCACCCCATTGCTTATTGTCCTCTAAGGGCTTATCATTGCATTAAGACAATCCTAAGTCCTCTGATGTCTTTGAAGACCCATCATGGCCTGGCTCTCCTACATTCTCTATACTTACCCAGTCACCCTGACAGTCTTGCTTTGCATTGGTTATTTCTTACAGGTCTGGCAGTTGCCCGATGGCTGACTCTGTAACATCCTTCAGATCTCCCATCCCTTCCCCAAGGCCTTCCCCTGACCACACAAGTAGGTGTCTTCTATTCATCTCTTCCATAACCCATACACAGAAGGTAACACAGCCTGTCCTTACCTTTGTTGATCACTTGTCACTTGATTGAGTTCTATGATGTAGAGGCTCAAAGGGAGTCTCATTAGACCTTTTCAGACTCAAAGTCTTCTGTATCTTCAGCATTTTGCATAGCTCTGGATTTATAGGTCTTAGCCAAAAGACCAAGAAGTGTTTACCGTAGTTGAGTAGTAGAGACTCAGAAGCATATTAAATGAGTGAACAAACAATCAATAAATGAAAGGTTATGCTGAATTTGGATGACAGAATTGAGTCTGGACTCACAATCATCAGGGTTCCACTCAACTTTGATATTGGGAGGCTGTGAACCATCCTAACTTGGCCCTCTTCTCTAAAGAAAAGATATGTGCCCTAATGCGAGCTAAGAGGAAAAGGCATTGAGTGCACTGAAAAACCCTTAACCCATCTGAGCTGCAACAGTGACTATCCACAGCTTCATCACTCCCCAAGCTTCCTCAATGATCATCAACCAGACTGTGATGTGACAGTGCTTTGGTTACAGCTTATCACTGTCCCAATCAGCTCAGACTCTGTCTTGGGCCAGAGGTTCAAGCAAAACTTGTTGTGTCCATCCTTACGATGTTCATACACATCCACAGGCTGTTTTCTATTTCTCTCTTGCTTTCCATTGCCTTTTGCACAGTTCTTCTCACTTCTTCCTATAATTTACTTTTTGGGGTGTGTGTGTGTGTGTGTGTGTGTGTGTGTGTGTGTTGGGGGTGTTGTACCACATGCTTCTTGTGGGAGTCAAGATAAACATTCTTTCTTTTCATCATGTGTGTCCCAGAAATGAAACTCAGTTCCTAAGGCTTGCCAAACTAGTGCTGTCACCCACTGAGCGATCTTACCTGCCCTGTAGCAGTTTTAATAGTGTCTGAGGTAACCAAGCCCTCTAGTGCCTGCTGGGGTTTGACTAGGAACAATCCCCCTAAGGCTCAGGTGTTAAGATAGTTTGTTGCCAGCTGCTGGGATTATTGAAGGGTACTTGAATTATGACGACTTCAACTTTATCGGTTTTCTTTATCGGTTTATGGCTTTTTCACCATATAGCTCTGAGTCCCCTCAGGATGGTCCAAGTTCAGGAATAACAGAACAAGCGACCGTGTGCCTTGACTGTGAGCTAAAATAAACCTCTTCTGTCAAAACCTTTTTCTCCAGTATTTTTGACACAGTGAAGAAAACTGACTACCACAGCTCCACTCAAGCCACTGATAGACACCTTTGGGAGAATCAGGGTCTGTGTCCGTTCAGTTAACGGGGACATGCTTGGCAGAGACAGGTGTGAGATGCTGTCCTCAGACAGATTAGCCAGACTTCTGACATAGCATGCAGTGGCTTCACTGTAACTTTTGAGCTGGCAAGGCTGTGTTTTCTCTTCTTCCTGGGTCACAGGAAACTCCACCCTTGATAGTGGTTACTGGCAGAGAACACTGATGTGGACCAGACTGTTAGGTAGATGCCGAAGAAAGATGGAAAACAAATGCAAAGTAGGGTTTAAAATATGTCATCTGTGAGAAGACACTGGAGATGGGAAGCTAAGGGGCAGGTTGGACATCGGGAGCCCTAGTGGCTTTCTGATTACTCTTAGGGAGTGGGCAGAAGCTGATGCTACTACAGGACTCAGCCAGAGAAAACTTCCTGGAAAAGTACCGAATTACCCAGCTGCAGGTCTGCCAACTCCTAGGCTTCCTGCCTGCGTCCTTGTTGAACTAATTTGTAATCTTTTGCATGTATCATCTGCATACGGATGAATGCTGGCCCCTCTTCCTGGAATAGCTTCACTATGTCTGTTCTCTTCGTTGCTAAGGAGGTCTTTTACCCTCATCGCTGTTCCTCCTCTGATCTTAGCACCCAGAGTATTGTCAGACAGTTACAGACTGAGTGAAAGGTGAGCATTCAGTATCTTCCCGATTCTGTTAGAAACAGTAAGCACTGAAAAACTAAATCCTAAAATTGAAAACATACCAAGAATATTTTATAATAGAATTTAAGCATTTGGAATGGATCATCCCCCAAGACGATGTAAACTTTTGTCCAAAGGAAGGCTGGGTATACTTAGGAAGAACAGTGGCATTCTGGTGACAGAGGGGTGGTGCCCTAGAAACCCTGCCAAAGGGGAAGTGAGTGGTCCTTGACCTTAGCCCTTCTCTGATAGCCTAGAAGTTAAGCTTCACATCTCCAGGGGAACTGTGTCAGCCCTGAGGTTGAGGTGCCTTGCTTGGTCCCTCAGAGCACCTATGTTGTTGTGATTTAGACGAAAGTCCCTGGCTAGCTTTGGTCATAAGGGGGCTACATTTTGATACATTTAATGCTGAATTTAAAGACTCTTATATTGTTCACGTATCTGTCACAAAAGAAAAAGATGACATCACTAAATAATGATACACCCCTTTCCCCTTGACACTCCCCCCATCACACACACAGTTAAGTGATGGCAGCTATATGGAGGATAAAGAGAAAAGAACCATTTCCATCTCAAGCTAGACAGTTTTCTCCTACAAATTCCCTTCTCTATCATTCTTCCTTGATGACTAGATGTTAAAATTGTCACCTAGGAAGCTCTTGGCCTCTCCTTACTTAACAGTTTTAAATGAGTCTTTAGTGAGATGGCTTCAGCAAAGCTATCATTGAATTTGAGATTTACTGGCCTGTTTATGTCTCTTACGACTCTTGATTGTTATCTGATAAAAGGGCCTGAAAAATTCTCATGTTCTGAATATTTATCTCTGCAATCAGTGCTTGCTCATCCAAGAGTAGGGGCAGTTTGATTGTTGATTGCGTTAGTAGCCCATTCACAATCACTTTAGATTTCAAGTCTCGTTAAGATAATCATGGACTCTGTTCAATTAATCCTTTTATTGACATCATTACCATGGGTGTTTATTTTGACCTTCATATTACGGCAAGGATGCTTTCCCTGTATAAAAAGCAGCCATTCCTCATGCTCTGTATCCAATTGGTATCTCAAGAAGATGGCAAACAGGACCTTTATTCTTTAGTCTGGAGAGCACATGAGATTTGGAAAGAAGGGACCAAGTATTCATTTAAAAGGTATCTATTTATTTCAGTCACCACAGTATCAGCTAGGTGCCCTGGCTTCAAATCCTAGACCTTTGTTTATGAGCTGTGTGATGTAGCATATGTCACAATCCCAGTTTGTGCAGGACTTGTTTCAAACCAGGAAGACCAATGATCTGGGAAACTCCTTGAACCTGGGAAAATGGGGTTATTTTATCATCCTCTCTAAGTTATTTACTTTGGGCTCTTATTAGCATATATGAATTATACATGACAATGGACTTATTATGGCATTTTATGCATGTATCTAATGCACTTTAATGATATTCATATCTCATTACCCTTTCATGTCCGAATTTCACTCCTGGTGATTCTCTCCTCCTCTCTTCAGCTAGTTATTCTTCTGCTTTCCTTTTTTCCTTCCTTCCTTCCTTCCTTCCTTCCTTCCTTCCTTCCTTCCTTCCTTTCTTTTATTTATAGTGTCTTTTTGGTGTCTCTGTGAGTTTTATTAGGGTTGTTTTCAAACACTTGAAATGAGATATTGCTTACAAGTACAAGGGTGAGAGGTTACTTACAGAAGCCGGGCCACCGTTTCCACACTTACATCATGGAAGAAAATGTCTCTCCGTCTTCTAGCAACTATTAACATCCTATAGATCTTGAGGGTAGGGTGGGATCTCACAGCTCTGTCCCCCTCAGTACTTTTGATTTTACTTTGATTTGTTCTGAAGTAGTCTCATGAATCTCAGGCTGATCTAAACCAGTGATCCCCATGTCTCTACCCTCCAAGTGCTAGGATTATAGGTATGTGCCATTGTGCCAAGCTTGCATATTTATATAAAAAAATAGAGAAACTGGTTATTTTCATATGGTGTATTTGGTGTGGAGTTCAAATAAGATAATGTGTTTTTAAAAAAAAAACTTAATAAATTTATTCTGTCTTATAAAAGACAAAATGTGTTGCTTGTGTTGTTTTCTTGCCCCAGGTATATGGAGTAAAGTGCTTGGTTACAGGCGTTGATTTTCATACTTGGAATAAGTCACATTCTGCCTGATGGGGTCCCTTGGACTTACCAGGTTTAACTTACCAGGTTAAGTTTGCCCTTTTTAGCCAGTAGTGTTGTGAGGATTAGACTTGGCGTCTTGTGCAAGGGAAATATGCTCTCTACTACTGAGCTATGCCTCATCCTTAAGTTTTACCCCGACTGCCAAGTATAGTGCTCAACGGGGATGAGCTTCTTCAGAATTCAGCAGGAAAACTGTGTAGACATCCAGACAAGGAGGCAACGGGCTGCTAAGAAAGTGTAAGTCAATCCGGCTGCAGATATACTCTGCAGATATACAGTGCCAGGGCTGTAGTTGTGGGGTTGAGAATTTAGGAGTCTGTCGTATGGAATGAGTAGGACAGTCAGAAGATGGTCAAACAGAGGGACCTGGCAAATTGCATCTCCCATACACTTACGTAGGTGAACAGGTCTGTGTAGTATCAGTTATGACAACTCTTGAGCAGGGCCCACGGAGGCCTGTGGTTGTGGGTGGAGCTTGTGTTGAATGAGAATGACCGCCTGGACCCTCATAGGCTTGTCTATTTCAGTGGTCTCTCCACAGTTGGTGGAGCTCTTTGAAAGAATTAGGAAGTGTGACCTTGATGGAGGAGGTACCTCAGTGGGTGTGCAGTTTGAGGTTTCAGAAGCTCAGTGTCAGCCCAGTTAGCTTTCTCTATCCCTTTCTTCCTCCCCCCTCCCCCTAGATCCTATGCTTGTGGAGATGATGAAAGCTCTCAGCTACTGCTCCAGTGACCTGTCTGCTTGCTTGTTGCCATGCTTTCTGCCATGATTTTAATAGACTCCAAGCCTCTGAACCATGATCCCTTAAATTAGATGCTTTCTTTTATATGTTGTCTTGGACATGGTCTTTGGTCACAGCAGTAGAGAAGTAACTAAGACAGATCCTTAACTAAGATGACTCAAAGGCTTGGACTCAGAAAATGGGGCTAAAGCTGGAAGTAGGAAGGATGTGGAAAAGGAGGATGAGGTCAGAAATGAAGCCTACAAGCCTGCTGGAGACAACTTTTAGCTGGGTGGTTGTGACACAACCCAGAGTCAACTGGGAAGAGGGAGCTTCAACTCAGGTACTGAAGCAGAAACCATGGAGGCATGGTCCCGATTGGATTGCTTCCCATTGGCTTACTCAGCCTGCTTTCATATACAGCACAGGACCATTTCACCCAGGGGTGGCACCACTCAGAGTGGGCTAGATCCCCCCACATCAACAAACCATGAAAATGCGCCACATTTTCAATGCTCCACATCAGTCAAACTGATGGATGTAAGTCCTCAATTCCAATACCTTCTTCCCGGATAACTTTAGCTTGTGTCAAGCTGATTAAAAATAACTAGCAAAGACTGAGGAGGAAGGGGTATGGGAAGTAAGGAGGGGGTGGAGAGAGAGAGAGAGAGAGAGAGAGAGAGAGAGAGAGAAAGAGAGAGAGAGAGAGAGAGAGAGAATGAATGAATGAATGAGGGGATCATCTGGAGGGTTGCCGTGGCTGACAAGTAAGAAAAGGGTTGTGGGGATAAACTTCCCACAGAGCAGCTTACTGGCACTCACAGAGTGTCTACCATAGAACAAAAAGGTCATGTATCATCATAAACTGACAGCATGTGCTGAGAATCATCTTAGAAAGTTTTGGAAGCAGTCCTTGGAGAAGGGCTTCTCTTTGTAGTTGCTAAGTACTTGTTACTCTGAAAGGCTTTGTCCTTGTTTTATCTCTGTTATTGTGATAAAACACCCAGGCTAAAAGCAATTTAGGGCAGAAAGCGGTCTATTTCAGCTTACGATTCTATGTTGTCATCCATCATTGTGACTAAGTTAACTTTGAACAGTTATTCACATCACAGCCACAGTCAAGAGCAGGGAGAAGAGACTGCGCGCATGCTCACTTGCCTGCCTGTGGTCAGCCCCACTTCTCCACTCTTGCACAGTTCAAGACATGCTGCCTAGGGATGGGTGCCATCCACGCTGGGCCTGGTCTTCTCAAATTAATTAATTTAAAACATTTTTAATTATTTATTTTTATTCTACGTTCTTTGATGTTTTGCTTGCACACATGTCTGTGTGAGGGTGCTGGACCCCCAAGAACTGGAATTATAGATAGGAACTGCCATGTGACGTCTGGGAATTGAATCTGGGTCCCTCTGGAAGACAAGCCAGTGCTCCTAACCACTGAACCATCTCTCCAGCCTCAAATTAATTAATTTAATTAAGACAGTATTGCATAGACATGCCCATGAGCCAACCTAATGTAAATAGTCTTTTATTGAGACTCCCTCCTTAAGTGATTCTAGGTTGTGTCTGGTTGATAATTAAAGCTAACCACCACAGGCTTTAAAATAAAATAACTCTTTTTTTGTCTTTTTGTGAGACAGCATTTTGATATGCAACACAGGTTCAACTCAACCTGGAAATCCTCCTGCCTCAGTCTACTAAAGATTATGATTGTAGATTTATACCACCATGTCTAGCTTAAACTCCATTTTTCTTTTTGGAAATGGTATCTCACTATGTAGCTTTGACTGGCTTGGAACCCACTGTGCAGACCATGCTGGATTCAAACTCAAAAGTACTATTCTTTTTTCTGTTTGTTTATTTATTTGTTTGTTTGTTTACATCCCAAATGATGCCTCCTCTTGGTTCCCCATCACAGAGTCCTTCATACAATACCCCTCCCCCAGTATCCCACACCTTCTTGCAACAGATCTCTGCAGGATCAGGCATATCCTCTCCCACTAAAGCAAATAAGGAAAGGTTTCTTGTTAGTCTGGGGAAATAATGGTGGACTTGCTGAATAAACATTATTTATTCTTTTCTTGGAATGTGAAGGCTGTGGATAACCAGAATGCTGGAATCTTAAGAAATACTCAAATGGGGTTCAGTCATACAGGCCTTTAATCCCACCATGTGGCAGGCTGATCTCTATGAGTTCAAAGTCAGCCTGGTCTATACAGTGAGACTCTGTCTCAAACAAACAAGCAAAAGAGAAATACTCAAGAGTCTTGCCTAGTGGCTTAAAACTATAACCTCAGAATATAGGAGGATGACACAGGAGAATTAATGTGAGTTTGAGGTTAACCTGGGCTATATTGTGACATATGAAAGTATGAAACCCTGTGAAAGAAAGAAAGAAAGAAAGAAAGAAAGAAAGAAAGAAAGAAAGAAAGAAAGAAAGGAAGGAAGGAAGGAAGGAAGGAAGGAAGGAAAGAAGAAATAAAGATAGATGAGAGAGAGAGAGAGAGAGAGAGAGAGAGAGAGAGAGAGAGAGAGAGAAGAAAGGCAGTTACTCCTGAGGAGGGACTCAGTGTTAGCTCATGCTATGGCTTCAGCTTCTCTCTGGCCTCTGTCAGACTATGGTACAAAACAAAACAAACCAACCAAACAGACAAGTGAATGAACAACAAAAGCCTAAAACAAAACCCCAAAGTAACAAATTTCTGTGGGAAGAATTCTTTTGGCTTTATGCTTCATCAGACATAGCAACAACACGTGTCTCCTTTAACCACCTCTAGGAAGCTAAGATGTATTAAACTTTCACATTGCCACTTTCAAGTAAAAATTATATAAGCAGGTTCCAGTTTCCTAGTAGGTGCCTCATCTGTGGGTGAGTTCTAGGAAGAAATGAATAGGAATTTGCACATTTTATGTTATCCAAACTCTCTATAAAGACTATCTCATTAATCCATTGCCTCTGTGAGAGGACTGTTATCCACACTCCTCAGCTGGGCTTCTCAGTGGGTCCTAGCCCAAGGCTATGCATCTGGTTGATGGAGAAATCATTGTCAGATTCACTGGCAGCCTTTCTCTCCGAGGTAAGGAAAAGCCTTGGGCCTAGTTCAAGGTAGTTGTTATAACCAGAAGACAGGCTCAAAACCCCTGTGCCTCTCAGAAAGGCTAAAGAACTCCGAGCAAAACTCTGTGGGTGCCAGTCACTGAGGACATGTGATAACACAGGCAGGCTAAGGGGAAGTTGACCTTGATCAGTGACAGCCATGAATTGGGAGTCAAATTAACAATGCTAACAGCATTGTAAGGGAATGCTTAAGCCATTTGTGCAGAGAGCGTGTAGGTGGTTATCAAGAGGAGTGATGAGTTTGCATAGTGCTTTCCAGTTGAAAGAGGCCTCTTATATGTACAGTCATCTCACAATAGCTCTTCAAAATAGATAAAAAGAAGTCAATTCTGCCTCGCTCCTCAAATCTGTAAATCGAAGCCTTCACCCTGCCTGCCACCAGTATTGTGACTGTGTTTGAAGATAGCGGTGTTGAAAGACATACTTTAAATGAGGCCCCCAGGGTGGGTCCTCACCCAGGCTGTCTGGTTGTAGAAGAAGGAAATTAGATATGCTGAGGAAAGTCCGTGTGGGGACGTAGAGAAAAGATCTGCACTCCAAAGAGAAAGGCCTCAGGAGAAACCAAACCGTTCCCACAATGATCTCAGACCATGGAGAAATACATTGCTATTGTTTAAGCTGCCCACATTGTCACCAATTGTTAGGGCAGTCTTAGCCAACTAATTCAGCAGACCTCTTAGAAACATCTTTAAATAGTTCAGATCTACTCATTTCTAACCAGGGGACAGGGAATTTGTATTTGTCTCAAAGTGTCTTCCTACTAGATGTTTATTATTATCAAAGAGAAAAAGAGTAAATTTGGTATACCAGATGGCCAGTCTTGAAAATCAAGGTGGCCACTGAGTTGCTGATGGGTAGATAAGATATACAGCGTGGATTTGCTGGTTAGAGAGGTGATCCGTATCATGATAAGGACGAGTGGAGATGATACAAGATTCTATTATGTTACTCAGATTGGTGTACAATTTGAAACATTCATTTTCTATTTCTAGATTTTTCTATTTATTGTTGACTATGAGTAACCCCTTGATAAATGATATTACTTGGAAAAGAGGGATGCTGTAGCTAACAAATTATTATTGTAGGAGCAGAAAGCACTGCTCCTCACTAATCATCAAGGTGACAGTGGAAACCCCAATAGCAAAAGATAGGCTAATAGGAGAAACATAAGAATTTAATCCACATTTTACATGACATGGGGGCCTTCAGAGATGAAGATCCATGGGAAAGTATGTTTGTGCTCAGATTTGATGAAGAGTGGGGAGCTATGTAAAAGTTTGACTTAATAAAAAAATGCAACTTAATGGCAAAAGACTAAGGGGTGAAGCTCAATTGGTCAGGTTCCCTTCTTTCTACTATGGGGCAAGGCTCTCTGGAATGACATATTTCAAGAAATATGGGGTTCTGAGCTTTACACTGTTTCTATCTCCCTGTCTCTCTGTCTCTGTTTCTCCTCTGTCTTGCCTTCTCTTTTTTCTCTCTCTCTTTCTGGGTCACTCCATCTCTCTCTGTCTCTCTGTGTATCTCTGTCTGTCTCTCTGTCTCTGTTGTTTATCTATCTGTGTCTCTGTCTCTTTCTCCCCTTCCCAAGCTTGGCTGTCAGTTGAACTATGTAATTGTGTATGATGTTGAATCCCTAATCATCCTGTCTCTACCTCACTAGTACTCAAGTGACAGGCTTCATGCATTCTGGACAAACACTCTACCATGTGAACTAGATCCCTATCCCCTTTCTTCTGATGTCCACAAATTGCTTAGGAAGAAGAAAGTCAGGCAAGGACCAGGAGACAGGAGAAAGTCAGGGAAACCTTGCTTCTGGGGCACGTTCAGCATCCTTCAGTTTAAAGCACTCAGCATGTCAAAGCTTTGGGGTATCGTGTTCTGAGTCCCAACACTGAATTTAGAATGCTTGCAAGGGAATGGATATTATGGTAGATTCTTTTGCAAATAAAAAGGCAAGTGCAAATCTCCCTGAGTTAGGTGACATTATTAATATTTGCTTATTTTTACAGTGAATTGATAAGTTCAGTGTAAGTGAGCACTGCAAAATCACTGAAGTAGACCGCTCTCTGTATAAAAAAAAATGTCGAGGAATGCCAAGATACTCTGAGAGTAGAGAGCAGCAGCTTGGTGGGGAAATGAGCAAATTTTATATGGTAGTCAGAAGGGTGGGGGTCTTTGAGCTGATGCAGGGATCAAAGATGTTAGCAATGGTTGGGTGTTTGGGTTAACTGTCAGTTTGCCCACTGCTGTTGCCTGCTAAGAATGAAGAGAGACAGTGGTGACTGTCCTGCTGCTCAGAAACCCACATTATGAGGTTTCCAAAGAATGCTGAGTTTAAGTTTCTGTTTACCTGATAACAATCTGGCCCAAGTTGGGCTTGAGCCATTATTTTTAGGACACTGCCAGTACACTATCATTTTGGGGCTTGTTTTGGATCTAACACTTAGGACAACCCAGCTTGTCAAGGATGGGGAAATATGTTCTTAATGCTGTCAGACTGTGGAGTTTATATAAAACTAAGTAATCTATCCCCTGGCATTTCTATGGGACAATGGTATCCTTAACTTACTTTACATCTTTACATATTTATACTAATAAATTATGTTCTTTTAGTAATTACCTTTTAGTAATTTAGTAAGATATTTGCCCCTCCAACCCCTCATTTGCTCACATTAAAATGACAATGGTATAGTTTTTTTGAGTTAGAAGAAATAAAAGCATGAAGAAGACACTGTATTAGGTACCTCTGTGTACACTCAAGCAAGTAGGGAGCCTCCGTGCTTTCCTCGACAGAACTTGAAAGAAGCCAATGCATAAGAAAATATCTCTGACGCAGAATAGGAAGAGAAGAAGCAAGAATGTAGTAGGAGCTCTTTGTAGTGTGAGTGGTCACTGAACAGAACACCATTGTTGCTTGGTGTAACTAAGGAAGAAGGCGACATTGCTCTTCTTGCCTTCAGGAATGAAGAATGGACAGAAAAAGAAAATGATGTGAGAAAATATTTGGATATTATTTATAGAAGTATATGGACTCTGTGTGTGCATTTAAGAAATGGATTCCTAGTTTTCAGTGCCTTCACGAGCCATGCAAATGTGTAGTAGTCTTTAAAATATGATTACTCATGTAATCTCAGTACTTGGTAGACTGATGTAGGGAAGGTTATGTTGAATTTGAGGTCAGCTTGGGCTATCTGAAAATTTCCTTGACAGCCTGGGCTGTACATTATGAACCCTACCCTTAATCAAAGCATAGCGTAGCACCCCCTCCCTAAATTCACTACTATTATAGTAAGAATATAGCCAATCAAGAAAGAGAATTAACTGGAGCCTGTGCTTTGGCTGTGAGCCAGGCTGGACAGTTATATGGTAGTTCTCTCCATCAGCTCAGGCTCTAGGAGCATTGGGTTTGTTTTTAGGTCACTATTGCCACCTAGTGGCCATCAGGCCTGTGCCGGCACCAAGAAGAAATTGCGAGTTACCTCTCTCTACCCATGGGAGCTTTCATTGTCTCCTGACTCATGCTGAAAACAATTTAGATGAATAAGCTACAGAAGCCTCTGTATAATGAGCTTGTCAGTAACTCTGTCTTTTACAAAGAGTGGGGATTGATGTTGTTTTATTACTCCCGCTGTCGTACTATGAGTCTTAGGCTTGGATTAGTTTAATTAGTGGGTTTTCTGTGCCACTAATGGGAGCCTGTAGTCATAGTGTCTCTTTGGGCATGGCTGCAGAAATCCAGCTAGGGTCTGAGGTGCTATCTATGTAGAAGAGATGAAATGTTTGAGGAATCAAGAGGTGGGGAAAAACCCACAGAAGATTCCACAGGTTTAGTGATCTCATTTGTGATTGGTTGTTAAATCTGCAGGTCTGGGCCATGTGTGAAATATGCACTGAAATATGCACTCAGTAGACAGATGTGGAAGAACCACCTATAGAAAGCTAGGCTTGTGGGAGCACATAGGGAGGGACCCATGGCTCCAGCTGTATATGCAGGGGAGGATGGCCTTGTTGGGCATAGGTGGGAGAGGAGATCCTTGGTCCAGTGAAGGCTGGATACCCCAGTGTGGGGGATTCGAGGGTGGGGAGGTGAGAGTGGGACGGTGGATGGAGGCACATCCTCATAGAAGCAGGAGGAGGGAGGGATGGGATTGGGTGTTTCTGAGGGGGGAAATGGGGAAAGGGAATAACATCTGAAATGTAAATAAAATATCCAATTAAAAAAAAAGAAGTTTAGATTAGCCAAGTTACCAGGAGGAGGCTTAGACCACATAGTTGCTCAAAAGAGACACACTCCACCTTGAGCTGTCTCCTGGCTGTGCAGTGTGTTCCATGCTTCCAGCTTTTGTGAGCTGTCACCCATGCTGGAGTGGGCTTTGGTGATCCAGCTGTCTTTGAGTCATTTCTGCTTCTGTAAGTAACCACTCACCTATATCCTTGTAAGCAACCCCAATAAAACTCATTGGTCTGCAAAAAAAAAAAAAAAGAAAAAGAAAGAAAGAAAGAAAAGAAAAAAAAGAAAGCTAGGCTGGACTACGTAATGTAGAAAAAAAAAGGCAAGCAGGGTTGATTTTTTCCACTAAAATTTTTGTTGATGGGGGTTACCCTAAGAAATTTCGTGGAATTGGAAGTTGCAAAGGATGTTTGCCTGAGTGTGAGATTTATGGGTTAGGGGTAAAGGTAAGACTATCTGGAGATTTTTTTTTTTTTTATTACTGATCCCTGTATGAACAGAAAAGGTAGCATACATGTGCGGTGCTCCAGTGCCTCTTTTTACCTGTTTGTATCCTGGAGGATCAAGTAAATGTTTACTTACACTTTACTCTGGGGAGTCAATAAATGAGTATGTATTATTTGGTTAAATGATCTACAAATCTCTATGCAAAGGTATCATTTCATTTTATTTGCGGTTTTGTTTGTATATTCATTTATTTTAGATTTTCTAAAGATTTATATCTTCTTATGTGCAGTGGCATTTTGTCTGCGTACATCTCAGTATGAGAGTTACAGACCCTCTGGCAGTGAAATAACAGATTGTTGTGAGCTGCCGTGTGGATGCTGGGAACTGAACCTGGGCTTTCCAGAAGAGCAGCCAGTGCTCTACAGCGCTGAGACATCTCTCCAGCCCTATTTTTTATATTTTTATATAACCAGGCTAGTCTTAAGCTGCCCATGTAGTAATAAATGGCTGAGAACTTCTTATCCTCTTGCTTCCATATCATGAATGTTGTTCAGGAGGTTTCCAAAATCATTCTTTGAGAGTTTTATACATGTGTTTACTGTGTTATGACTGTGTCCATCTTCTCTTTCATGTATCTAAATTCCCCTGGATCACCACTATGTGTCTTTATGCCAACATCATTATCCTCCTCCTCCTTTTCTTCTTCTCCTCTTGCTCCTCGCCTTCAATATTCTCTCTGTTGGTTCTTGTTTTTGAGCCAGAGTTTCATTCTACAGTCCAGGCTGACCTGAAACTGTGGCTTATGCTGGCTTCAATCTCCTGGTGCTTTTCCTGTCTCTGCCTGCTGAGATTATGGGCATGAACTGCCTGCCATACCTGGATCTAAATCCACATTTTGATATCACACAAAATAAGCGACGCACAGATTTGGCAGCTATGCAGAAACAAAGGCCCTTTGGGCTTCCTCTTAGCAGGAGGCCTCTGAGAGACAAAGGGAAGGGACCCCAGAAGAAGCTTGTTTGGTGCTCAAGTGGGGAAGGCTTACTGAGCTCAGATTGACAGAAGCCCATAATCATGATCCACAGTTAGCAAATCACATAAAAGGACAGCAAGGGAGTGTGCATGCTCAACTCTGGATAGATAGATCTACAGCAACAAATACACTTGACAGACAGCGAGGAAGGGAGGAGCAGTCACTTATTAAGTTCTAAGATGGAAGGGCCCCTCCTCCAATAGATTACCTCTTAGGGCATTTCTCTTTCTAACAAACAGGCTTTCTTTAGATCTGTAAACTTCAGCTCCTATTGAGCATGCAAATCATGTAAGACCCTTAAAAAAGAGAATCCCCACTATCAGGGCTCAGCTGCAGAGATTCTGACTTACGCTGTGTATAGGACTCAACTTCTGGGATTTTTGGAAAGCTTTGTGGATGACTCCAGAGGGAACCAGGTGACAATGGAGCTGTGGATTCTGGGTGACTGGTTAATGTCATTCTTTCCTCCTCCAAAGGGTGGCTGTTTTCAGAGTGCTGGTATCATAGGCTTTCACCTCCATATTTGAGGAAGGACTGCTTCTTGACCTCCTTCCTTCTGGCTGTCTGACCTTTCCTCTCTTGTCTTGGGGCATCACTGCTGTGTGTCTGGGTTGGTGCTTGTTTTGATGTTTATCAGTCCTCTTTTAGAAACATCAGTGCCTTCTGGGCATATGAAGTTTATCAGTTCCTACGCTTTTCAACTTTGTATGCTTCAGAGCTCTGCAGATGGTGATGGAGCCCTGTGATCCACAAGCCTCAGATACCTTGACCCAAGAGTATGAGTGTCATCCCAGTGTTCATGCTCCAAATCCTGGTACTTGGGAGATGGTGGCTGAAGAATCAGAAGTTTAAGGTCTTCCTTAGGTACAGAGAAAGTTCAAAGTCTCAAACAAAACAACACACACACACACCCCTCACCCCCAAACCAAACCAAACTGAAACAAGAAATGAGAGGTGGGGAGAGGGAGAAGAGGACAAGGAGAAAAAAAGGAGGAGAGAGAGGGGTGGGAAGGTAGGCAGAAGGGAGGGGGAGGGGAGGGAAGGTGGAAGAAGAAGATAAAGAAGAGGGGTGGGGGAGAAGGGGAGGAGAGGAGAAGGAAGAGGAAGAGGAGGAGGAAGAGGAAGAGGAGGAAACAAACCAATTTCTTGCCACATTGCGAACCTACTGAGTCAGAGACATTGCATGTGGGGCCAGGCAGTAAGGTTTGATAAACCTGTCCCATCATTCTGGTGTACCCTAAAATTTAAATGTCACTGTTAGGAGGCTAATTCACACCAGGAGACAGGATTATGTTGGGCTATCAGAAGATGCCCCTCAGATTTTCAATTCTGAATCCTTAGCCTGTAGGCTGAACACCCATAGGCTGAGTGGTTACAATTTCCTATAAGACTGCCATAGTTTCAAACCTAGGTCAGTGCTGGAGAGTGAACGAAGCCTTCTGTCTTGGTATCTCTGCCTTGGAGCCACACTCTTCACTGTATTGGCGCTCAGACCACACACTCCCACCCTGGCCCACATTCTTTTGATGGAACTTCAGGAGAAGGCTTCAACCACTTGAGCCAGAAACAGAGATTCACAGCGTGTTTTCTTGAAGGTGTTTGTCTTTCTAATTAGCAACACTATTTGACTGACTGCCCAACATCACTGAACCTCCTCCCCTGCTGGTATGCTGGTAACTCATTTTGCAGTCTGAAGCCTGATTTCTTGCCTAATTGGCACTGAGTTTTTCTCAACAGTGATACAATGATTATCAACTGTGATTATCAAGTAATTTGAACTGATTTGGTTTTAAGTAGTTCAAGAACTTAAGAATCCCAGCGGATGCTATCCTTCAAATATAGTTGTCTCAGAAAGCCACCTACTTATTCCAATGAGGCTGTCATTGGTCAGGAATGCTCTTCTGGGTTGGCCACCATTCTGAGTCTTAGATTGGTGCTGCTCCATAGTCTGGTTTCATCTTCCGCCACCATCTTCCCAGTGCCCACTGCTCCAACCACAGAACGATGAGCTAGTTCTTCAATTTAACCATGTACTTTCACATTTCAGTTCTTTCTTAGACTGACTTAGTTTGGAATGTTCTCGTTGCTTCTTAAAATTCAATGGACCTTCAATTGCTAGCTAAAATGATGTCCTCCCTGTAAGGTCTTTTCTAAAATCACAATCTTGGCTTTCTCTCTCCTCATATGTCATGGTATTTTGTTTGGCTGGCATTAAACATGTTTGCTTAAGTGAATGTCTTACTCGCAGGTCAGGAGGGAATGTGGAAAGATCCACTCCATCTGAACACCTAACAAAGAATCAGAGATCAATAGCTTTTTTTTTTTGTAAAGAGGCACCCTGGGAAAAATGAATGAATTTAGCTTATTATAATAAAGGGCATAATACTCAGTTTGAACATCTCTTAATCACACAGGCTATAGCTGAAGAGTTTGCAACTGTAATCATCCACCTCAGAAGTAAAGTTTCAATGTATCTCAGGAATAAGAAGATGCATATCTGGGTCCTAGCAACTGGAGCTAAGCACCAGATCCTTCAGTGAGATTCACCATTGGTGAAATGCTGTGTATTTATTTTGTGTTTTAAATAATTTTATGTGTATAGGTGTTTTGCCTGCATGATTGTCTGCACCGTGTGTCTGCAGTGCCTATGTAAACCCTGGGATTGGAGTGACATGGTTGTGAGCAGTCATGTGGATATTGGGAATCAAATCCTGTTCTCTGGAAGTGCAGCCAGTGCTCTAACCAGTGAGCAATCTTATTCATTTTAAGGGTTTTAACCCTCCAGGTAAAGAAGTATTATCATGGCAGAAAACTGGGATAGATGACTGTTTTGTTTGTTCATTTTTTGTTGTTGTTGTTGTTGCTTGTTACTGACTCTCTATGTACACATCTACTGCTCAGCTGAAGGAGAAACTGGATTTGGCAAATGCAGTGATTGAAGTAGCTCTGGGTGAGTGATGGGCTGGAAATCTTCTGTTTCAGTCGGAATGGAGAACCAAGTGCCAGCATTTACGATCGCTCATTGTGGTCTTTGGTCTTCATTTCTCTTGGGGGATCATTTACTGATACTTCATGACAGCATTTTAATTCCTGATTTCTTTTCCCAGAATCTAAGCTGGTCTTGACTCATTTGTGATGTGCTCTGGTTTCCAGAAGAATCCCACACCATAGATTTGTCTTTCTGCCACGCTGAAGAGCACCCTGACTGTGGTATCCCACATCATGACCTTCCCACATCATGACCATCCAGCTCCTCTTCCCAATACATGACTCACTGCTTCCTGATTTTCTGCTCTGTTTATTTTCCCTGTTATATACCACAGAGAAAGTTGGTCCTTCTTTATTGCGAAGTTTTTAATCTTTTCCCACTGGATGTAGACATGGCCCAAAGTTCTACTTTTTCAAGGAACTATTCTCTGAAAAATCCCACCCTGTTGAATCAGTTCTCAATTTTCATTGTCTTTAAATTTGTACTAGGCTGGCCTTGAACTTGTGATCTTCTTGTCCCTTCTTCCCTTGTGCTGGGATCACAGGCATAGGCCATTATGCTCCAATTGATTTTCTTTTTATTATAATATTTATTTGTTTATTAGACAGGGTAGTTCCTTATAGCTCTGCTTAGCCTTGAACTCGTAGAGACTGACCTGCCCCTGAGGCCTTCTAAATGCTGAGATTAAAGATATGTACTGCCCTGCCCAGCAATGTTATAATCATTCTTGAAGTTATATTTTTACCTTACATATTTTATTTCATATAAAAATAGGATTATATTAGGCATTTACTGTTACACAGAACATGTTCTCTCTCCCTCCTCCCTTACACACACACACACACCTCATTTACACTGAATTTACAATTTTTCAGGGTTCAGAAGCATTGAGAAGATGGAATTACATGTTGTCTTTGTTTGAAAAAAGAGTGACCCCATAGAGCCCGAGAATTCCATACACAGAACAAGATTAATTGGTTGTAGAAAAAATTATGAAACCCAAGCTGACCTCAAATCCCTCTGATTATTTGTAGTCTCCTGAGTGTTGGTGTGGCAGTCATGTGTCAGTGCATCTAAATGTGGTAGACATGTCTCGGTGTCATGCACCTGTGTCACATTTCCCCCTAATACTCAAGGCCAATGGGGTCAGAGTGGATGAATACTATGAATTTTGACCTTGGGACTCAGCTGAGAACATCTCAGTTCATGATTAGTTCCAGAGTGAGTAAAATAGATTGAACTTGGTTTAGAGACAGGAGGCAAACAAACAAACAAACAAACAACAAAATCATAAAGCAAAACCCAAACCAAAGAAAAGTAGCAATATGACATTTCTTTCACTTGAGTACAGTGGAGTAAATAATGTATACCTCATGTAAATTTCTTGAGATAAGAACTGCACTTTTCTTCAGCTGCCCCACAGTAATTTGTCTATTACGCTGAAGGACTGATGCCCTGATTTTCGTCTATTTGTGGGAAGTATTAAGTAAGCGGTATGTGTGGGTACAACACCATCAGAGCAGATTCATGATTAGATGAGAGACTGTAATCAGGACTGTTTCAAGCCATAACCACAAACCTCACATTGCAGATGAATTTTCACAATATTTACCTACTTTAAATCCATCAGTTCAGAATACTTACTGCTTCCCTTTTCTGACAGTCTACCAACAAGTATATATTGAGCATCGACAAGTTGAAGAGATTGGTGTGGGTTTTCCAGTGTAGCTTTCATTCTATCAGGGGAGACAAAGATAAACAAACACACAGAGAAACAAATACATCCATGCATACATACATACACACACATATACACAAACACACATACACACATACACACACATACACACATGCACACACATACACACATGCACATATATACACATACATACACACACATTCACGCACACACACATAGTGTGTGTGTGTGCATGTCTGTGTGGGTAATTTTATTTGAAATGAATGGTAACATGCTGAAGCAAATAACCTGAAGACTTAGAAGGTTCTAAAGATAGTCTCAAGATGAAATAACTCAGAAGTCTCAAGATGTCCGTGACATTCACTTATATTTACAAGGTCCCACTTTTCCTTAAGGTTATATAAGAAGTAAAAACTGCTGAGGATAGGAGATTCCCTGACATATCTAGCTTCCTACAAGTTATGCAGAGAGCTCCAGGGTTGCAGCTTCCATGATTTATCATCCATCCTGGGGTGGGCTTTAAGTAATATAGCCTCCTTTGAGCTGTCCATGTTCCCGCTTCTCGGAATAGTCTCTCTCTCTCTCTCTCTCTCTCTCTCTCTCTCTCTCTCTCTCTCT
>NW_021620966.1:8538840-8547732 GCF_004785775.1 Grammomys surdaster | reverse complement strand
TCTCTCTCTCTCTCTCTCTCTCTCTCTCTCTCTCTCTCTCTCTCTCTTTCTCCTCCTTTCTCCTACAGAGAGAGTAAATAAGTTAACTCTGACATGTTATATAATACCTCACAGACAAGGTGTGGTGAAGAATGCTGAGAGGATTATTTTATCCATGTAGCTTTCCAATCTATCTGGCTATCATTTATCAATTTGTCTATCTATCTATCTATCTATCTATCTATCTATCTATCTATCTATCTATCATCTACCTATCTACATATTATTTACCTCTTCTCTATCTATTTGATACAGGGTATCCTCTGTTCCAGAAACTTCCAAGAGGCCAAGTATGTCTGACACCGACAGAGTGGTAAGAAGTAGGAAGGGACATGTCATCTCCGGTCTTATGTGCACTGTAAGGACTTCGTTATTTTTCCTGAGAGATATGGAAATTTTCTAGAGACTTTGGAGCAGGCAGATAAGGTGACACAATCTGAACAGTATTTAAAAGGATGATACTGGCTGTTCTGTTGTGGCTACATTGGTGGCAAGAGTAGAAGTTAAGAGTGTTATGGAGATCAGTCAGGAACTTTGTATTGTCAGCCCAGGCTTGGATATTGCCATACTGAAGGAGACTTTGAGAAGCCATGGATTTCTTGACTTGCCTTCTGGTAGACTCTATAGTATCTACCATATCATATGTAGAGTTTAAAAGAAAGAGAGGAATCATAATTAACTCAAAAGAATTATTTTGAGATAGTGTCTCATTTTGTAGCCCTGGCTGACCTGAACTTACTATGTATACCAAGCTGGCCTCACACTCACAAAGATTCATCTGCCTATGTGCTCTAAATACTTGGGTTTCAGGCACATGCCACCATAATTAGTCTAAAAATGCTGTTTGTTTGTTTTGAGATAAATGGTTCTTCTTATTATACCCAAGATGGCATCAAACTGCTAGGCCAAAGAGAGACCTTAGTTTTTGTCTCCTGAGTAATTGGAACTAGAAACACAAATCACATGGAGTTCTAACTTCTTGCTGTTCTCTGAGCCTCTTAGGCTATCTCCAGGAATTTATACGCAGTCAGAACGGAGGTAGATGTTCACACAGCCGTGAGGTCCTATGGGTAGCCATTCATGAGAGCTGAAAGACCCAAAACATCTGTGCAGGGGAGAGTAGCCCACACTGGATTTCCAAAGAGAAAACATATAATCCATAAGAATAAGGATTGAATTTGCATCAGACTATTTCTTAGTGCATTCAGTACCATATGCACCATCTCTGATACATACACATTTTGAAGTGTCTTGATTTTTAGAAATAGATGGTCTAGGTACTGTCTGCCACATGTCTTTCTGGCTCTTATGTCTTCCTGGTTCCTCACTGCCATTTTATTCCCACTGGAACTTGACTGTGGTCATTTCCAAGCCTCTACCACTCTGCTCTTCACTATGCATAGTCTTCTCTAGGATTTACCTAGAAATGGGGGACTAACTATTGTCTGGCCTGGATTTGACAGCAAAAATATGTTTAATGAATATGTCAATCTGTCTTCTCTCTTGCCTTTCCTCAGATGGGATGAGGTTAGCCATGACAGAGATGCCATGAAGCGCCCACAGTGGCCCAGCTTGAATGAACATGAACCTGTTCACAAACCTGCAGCTGCCTCATCTGCCTTGGCCTTTACAGAATAGCTGCCTGTGTCTCTTTTTAAACATACAAACAGTGCTTTTACTCCAGGAAGAACTAGGCAGCTTTAGCCACCCTGTAGCTGTATTTCCTTTATGTGTGCCGTAGGCACATAATGGTTAACCTTAGCACACAGTAACAAATAGAGTTGGATGAGTTATCCCTGTCAAATATTATCTAGTTTGAAAATATAGGCTTGGAACTCACATTAGTCCTTTAGGAGGAGATTTCAAAAAAGGAAACAGCCTCTTTATCGTACAAAGTTTTAGGCAAACCGATGATACCAGCCTGAGGAAGCCATGATTAAGTCTCAGGAAACAGAAAAGGAAGATAAAACACAATTTCATTTAATGAGTCCGGATGGGTGGTCCTGATGTTAAAGGCTCCTAATGTCAACACCAACCTGACTCATAAACTACGCATGGAATATATTCTATTATTGCTTAGTGTTTGTCCAAAGAATCTACCTTGATGTTCTCTGTCCACCCCAACTCCTAGACCTTGTGATACTTTTTAAGAGTTTCTAAAAGAATGTATTCCTCAGATTCTCCAAAAATGTTTGTGCAGTGGCCTTTTACATTACTCAAAGAGATGTGCATGATTCTGGAAGGTGTTTCAAACTCTAAGGGGCAGTTTTCTACCATTAATATTTTATGAATTTTTGTGTGTGTATGAATTTTTGTGTGTGTATGAATTTGTGTGTGTGTGTGTGTGTGTGTGTGTGTGTGTGGTGCATGTGTGTGACTATGAGTAGACAAGCCAGAGGTTAACTGTGGATGTTGTTCTTCAAATGCCACCCCCACCTTATTTTTTTGAGACGGGGTCTTTCACATGGCCTAGAACTTGTCAAGTGAGATAGACTGACTGGCTGCTGACTTACCAGTTGAGATCTCAGATTATAAACTCATGTCACCATGTCTAGACATTTTACATGGGTTCTAAGGATCAAACTCAGCTTCTGATACTTGAGAGGCAAGCACTTTACAACAATCACTCTCCAAGGCATCATTTGTATTTTAAAGTTGTAGATGAAATACATGTTTGGCCTACTGTATCCAGGGGTTTTGTGTCTAGCTATCAGTTGAAAATAAGTCAGAAAAATACCTGTCATTACTCCTTGAACACTATGGGATAATAATTAGATAGCATTTGTATAGTATTAGATATTATCAGCAAGACAGAAGTAATTTAAAGCACAGGGAACAAGTATGTAGGTTATATGCAAATATTGTCATTTTCATAAAAGGGACTTGAGCATCCACACGTTTTGATACCCACAGTCAGTCCTGGATGCAATCCTTTATGAACACTGAGGGGTGTCTATAATCCTGTGAGCCTATAAATACAAAACAGGATGGAGAAAAGAAGCCAAGCAGTTACACATGTAACTTAACTTAGCCTCTTTTCCCAGGGTGTGACCAATTTGTTTGGCATCCTAAATAAGTTGTTCTAGATAGCTTCTATCTCTTTAGTCAGTTCTTCTGAAATTTACCACCCCAACAGCTTTGCATGACTGTGGCAAAACAATGAACTTTTTTGCGTGTTATTTCCAAGTGTTTTGTGGCACAGCTGGGAGGGATAGGAAGAATGAATACTCTAGATAATTGGGGTGGGGGATGCATGTGGACCTGAGCTAATTTTGGGGAACCTCTATGCCTTTTGCTTCATATAGTGAGAGACAATTATTATCTGTTCATCCAATGAACATTTATTGGATGCCTTGTCAGGGACTCCTTTTGATACTAGAGATATGTCAGTGAAAACCAATAATAAAAGCATCCCTGTTGTCCTGGATCATGTACTGTAGGTGAGAAGTGCCTCCTGTGTCCATTTCTGACTCCTTTATGAACAAAAGACAGACTGTCAGACAAACCTGAGGAAGGCAGAAATTTATGCCCTCCTCTGCCTCCATTGGCCATCGTTTCCTCTTTCCTCAACTGTCCAAAGCCCGTCATTTATGTAGATAGAGATGCTGCATGAGAAACAGAAAGTGTAACTCCTAACTTTTTCAATCTTAAACATGTCCTCAGAAATGACATACACATATAGCTTGTTCAGAAGGATACACCCAAGACATCATTCTCTTTCCTGTTTTCTTCTCTCCTCTCCTCTTTCCTCCTGTCTTCCCTTAACCTCTAAGACTCCTTATGTAGCAAAGAATGATTATTTGGTCCTCTTTCATCCACTCCAAAGAGCTGGGATTACAGGATTGTGTCATCACATCCAGCTTTGATAATTTCTTGGCAGTCAAGAACTTTGCAAGTAGCTTGGTACAAAGTCAAGGGGTCATTGATTTCTTTCTTTTCACCTCCACACCCACTCACTCACTGGTCAGGACCTGTACTGTTTACATCCAATGTCTTATTTTCCTATTCTATTCATATAAGAAGCCCAGCTTCTCCTCTACCCTATTAGGAACCCCTTCTAGCTCCTTTGTTTCGACCTTAGCCTCCACATACTGTCAGGTGTACTAGCCAAGAAGAGCATCGTTTATGCCATCTTCTCGATTTTTATTAACTTTTACTGGTTTCCCCCTTTATTTATTGTTCCTCTCCCAGCTCTCTTCTTCAACTCTTCACCTCCTCCCCCCCCACCCCCATCCCCTCCTTCTTTCACTTCCTTCCCCAACCCAAGTGTGTGGTGGTGGTGGTGGTGGTGGTGGTGGTGGTGGTGTGTGTGACATTCAAAGCTTTATATGTGTCACACAGGAGCTCAAAAGCTGCACTAAGCACACCCCCAGCCTCTGTACTCACTTTTGTTTGTCCTAAGCCCCTGCTTGGGATGATGTCACATTTCCTGGCTTATGTCCAGTGCTTTCTAGCAGCTAACTCTTTGCTCCCACATATCCTTCCTTCTAGAATTCCCCTTTCACATTCCTACCTTCTGAACTTCTCATCAATTGAGTTGAAGTCCACATTTCTTTCTCTCCCCTACTCTTTCCTGCTCTGCCCACTGGACTGTGTTTCAGCATGAGCTTTTGCTTTCTCCTGGTGCCCATCACTACTTTCTTTCTTTCTCATCCTCATTTGTTATATTAGGTCCCAGAAGCAAAATCCAGGATCTCACTTTTTTTCCCACTCTCCTATGGCTTCATATAATCTAGGTTGAAACAGACTGTTTTCCTGATTCCAAAATGAGTATTGGAAAGATCTGATGGTCCAGTGTGTATGTCTGGGGGCGTGGAGGGGGACTGTAGTTCTCAGTTGGGGAGCATTAGTTGGAAGACTGTGTATATTTTTTTTGTCAGGAAGGCTTTAGAAATTACTTCTATTAGGTTTAGGGTCAGCCCATCTGAAACAATTCCACTGGGAAATCAAACACAAATGTGTCAGTATCTATGGAGATAACAGAATGATCTTTTGTGGTAATCCTGATTTATGAGGGAGACTGGCAAATAAGAGGTACTAAATAATATTGTCTAACATTTTCCCCAGAGTCTGTCAGAAGAATAGTGGAGAAGAAAAGAGAGAGGGTGTGTGTATCAAGCTTAGTACATGTCTAGACTGTTAAATTTGCATAGTTCTAAACATAACAGTAAAAATCAACACTTGGAGCTTTTGATATATGTACTTGCGACTTGTTTTTAAATGCATGTATATTCTAGGCCTGTATTCTGCACATGTTCACTGATGCCATTTTCATGAGGGACACTGTAGGTGGATGGCCATTTTCATGAGGGACACTATAAGTGGACGAATTACTTGGTTTTGTTTTAGAGACAAGAGCTCATATAGTACAGGCTAGCCTCAAACTCTTTCTGTAGCTAAGGATGATCTCAAAGTCCTTTTTTGTTTTCATGTATGTGTGTTTGTATTGTGCATATATGTACATATGTTCTCATGTGTATGGATACATGTGTGTACATTCCTTGATATCTCTCCATCTTATTTATTGAGGGAGGATCTCTTACTGAATCCTTGGGCTTGACAATTCTGGCTAGCCTAGATAGTCAGTTTTCTTTGGGGATCTGTTTCTGCCTCCTGAGGATTGGGATCCTAAGAGATTGCCCTAGTAGATGTTGGGATCCAAAATCCAACTCTAAAACTTGTGTAACAAGCTCCCCATTCACTGAGCTACCTTCCCATCTCTGACTTTGAACTTCTGATCCTCCTATCTCAATCTCCTGAGTTCTGGAATACAGGTCTATGCGTAGTTAATGTGTAGCGGTGGATGGAGCCCAGGGCTTCCTGCATTCCAGGAAGTACTCCAACCACTGAGCTACACCCCTAGTCTCTAGAGGTAATTATTATGGGGAAATTTGGTACAGGGAAGACGTTGATTAACCCGTCCAAAATCTTTACAGGTAGTAGAAGAGACTGTGAACACATCAATCTTTGTAACTGTCAGGGAGGTAGATGACACTGTTCATTTACGACAAGAAAACTAAGTCTCCAACATGTTAAACAGAGCTGATGAGATGGCTCAGCTGGTCTAAGTGTGTGCTGTCTAAGCCTGATATCCTCAACTCTGTCTTCAGAGCGCACATGGAAAGCTAGATATGGTAGAACACGGGCATCTGTACTCTCAGCACTCCTACTGCAAGATGAGAGAATTGCCTTGAGGGACAGCCAGCCTGGAGAGCACAGATCAACAGAAACAAGAGATCCTGTTTCAACAAGGTACCAGGATTGAACTGAAGAGAATCTGGCTCAACAAAACGGGAGGAGAGAACTGAAGCCCCAAAGTTGTTCTCAGACCTCCATGAGTGCCACCCCCAACCAAATGACAAAATCATAAATAAGTAAAAAAGAATGAAATGTTAGCTTTTCCAGATATGCCCATGCAATAAATCGATCAGTCTGGAATTCCAGCTCAATGATATCAATTACCAGTGGAACAACACATGATTCCGTTCATTCCCAATGGTAGTGGTGTCAACAGCAAACTGCTGGCCTCTTTTGTCAACTTATGAAGGAAGGGAGCAAACTCTTCCAGGTTGATGCCTGGCAATGATCTCCAGAATCAGGCAAAATACATTTTATCTCTAGAGTCTCACGCCCTTCTCTTTTAAACTTATTATAGTGACTGTGATTCAAGCTTAGTACATTTCCTGGAAATGAGTGTCTGTTTTTGACTTAATTGTATGACATGCATGATTGCAAGGTCAGAGAGTGTCCTGGCTGGCTGGGACTTCCCAGGAAATACTTTGGCAATGGATCATAGTTGCCCAGAGAGGAGTATCTCCCTGCCCATGTTTCCATGTGTGTTCCTGGAGGACTTTGGAAAGTCAATTTGATTCATTTCTCAAGCTGAGAAATGTTCCATAGTTTCTGCCCTGTTAGGCACATGTTTCTTGATAATGTGTCCCGGATGAGATCAGACACCTACTCTTGTAGCTCTCCTGTGCAACCTGCCTTGCTGCAGGCAGCACCGCCGAATGGCCATTATTCACTAAATAATGAAACGACCTTTTCTATTCACTCAGGATCTTTGAAACTTGTTTTTAAATATAGTTTCTCCTCTATTGGGAAGGCTGCACATGGCCCTGATTAAAGATGGCCTATGAACCCCACGCTCTGTTAGCTGTCCCTGGATTCCCAGAGTTCTATAGAAGCCTCGGGGCATAGAAAATGGACCACACTCTAAGCTGTCTCTGACAGGAGGCTAAAACAGAGTTACTGCTTACTTCAATATATGCCCCTTGGTTTGCTCAGACTGAAACCTTTTGCTTACAGAGCCAGATGGAGCAACAGTTGTACATTATGGGACAAGTCTAAAACCCTATACTGAAGGAAACAGAGGCAACCTGGACCTCATAGAGGAATCCTCACTCAAAATAAATGAAAACTTGGGTTTCTCTATTGGTTGTTTTAAAAGCCGTAGGAGACAGACATTCCTTTGCTGTCTGGGTTAGTTCAACAAGTTGGATTTCGAGTAGGCATGGTGACCCATGTCTATGAGTTTCCAGCACATGTGAGGGTGAGGCAGGATGGTTGCCAGGTGGTAGGGGGCATTCTTGGGCTTCAAAGTCGTTTCCAGGGACAGATTCTGCCTCAAGAATATCCAAATTAAATTTGAAATGAGTTGGATAATACTGTAAGGTGGATTTGGGCCATCAGGAGCATATAATATATGGTGGGTTTGAGTGGTGGATTCCTTAGTTAACACCGAAGAGCCCTTTTGAGTGACATGAACTACTCTGTTCTCGACTCAGATGAGCTATTCTCTCTCCTCTCCTGAGAATTGTTTTGTATGATATATGTGTATATGTAGTTGTGGCATGTATAGTTGTTTGGTTGTTTTTTTTCAGACAGAATCTTTGTAGCTTGGTTTAATATGAAATTCACTGTGTAGCCCAGGCTGGCCTTGAACTCACAGCAATACTCCTGATTCCATGTCCGAAATCTTTCGACTACAGACATAAGCTACCACTTCTGTCATGAGAAACCTTAACGAACTTTAGCTTGTGAGGTTGATGTTGGGAAAAAACAAGGAGTACATCTAATATCTTGTGTCATAAGCACTGTGTGTGACTTTCTAGAGGATAGACTGCGGAGATATTTGGAAGATATTCAAGCTGTTTTTTTCCCCAACTCACTTCATCTTGAGGGTCTATTAACTCATGGATGGTATACCAAAAGCAAAAGGACAAAGGTGAAAATGTCACAGATCCCTGGGGTCAAGTATCTAGAGGACTGGGGAGTCTAGAGGAGGCACCACCACGAACTAGGCAGTGCCATAATGAATTGCCATAAACTCAATTGTTTTGGAAGTTGGTTGAGTCTGGGCATACTACTCTGGAATACAGTATCCGAGCATTTCAGAAAACAACAGGTCATACACTTAAGAAGGAATTCTCTCACTTTTGCCCTCAGCTCCCTCCATAAAGTCCAACTGGCTTGGCCTTAGGATAGTTCATAAAACCCTCACTCCAGAGGGATGTAATGTTGTTATTTCCAGAAACAAAAAACACCAGAAAGTCTGAGCAAACAGGCCTGGCTAGGCTCCCTACAGTTTACTATCAGTTCATACCCCTCTCATCCCTAATCACACTTCTGCACAATTGTTCATAAGTACACACAGGTTTTCCTCTCAGTCTTTCTTTCTTTCTTTCTTTCTTTCTTTCTTTCTTTCTTTCTTTCTTTCTTTCTTTCTTTTTGTATAGAGTTTATTTAGGGCATGGGGAGGGAAGTTGAGGAAGGAGGAGAGAGAAAGGCCTCTGAGTCTTAATTTTTCTCTTTTCCTCTCCCTCTATTTCTTTCTCCTCCCTCCCTCCCTCC
>NW_021620966.1:8521060-8538740 GCF_004785775.1 Grammomys surdaster | reverse complement strand
CGCTCAGTCTCCTTGCATTTATCTTTGTCCCCTGCACAGTCCATTGAAGTCTTCGTTCCCTCCCTCCCTCCCTCCCTCCCTCCTTCCACTATTTTCCTCCTGTCTCTCTGCCTGGTCACATATAGCCTAGGCTGGCCTTGAATCCTCTATGTAGGTGTGGAAGACCTGGACGACCGTGGACTCCTAATCCCCCTGCCTTTGTCTCCCAAGTAGTGGGTATTTAATGCCCTATGGAGACTTAGTTTATGAAAGCTCCTGAGGTACATCAAGCTTAAAGTAACTATTTCTCTAATTAATCTATCTTTTGATGTAGAGTTCTTAGTCATGAAATTCACAGTGGTGAAGAAAAGTAAATATTTTCCCCAAAATCTAAGCTGAATCCCAATGGATGAGAACAAGTTGTTCAAATAAGTGCATTGGTGAGAGGTATCAGAGGCTCAGGTAGATGACACACAGGTGCAAAGGGTCAAAGGGAGAGAGGGAAGGTATAATTAGATCAGGCAGAGCATAAACTGAGAAGAAAGGGGAAGTTAAGGGGTGTGACTGCAGTGCCAAGCCCAAAGAGCCTTCCCCAGGGCAATGAGAATCCTGCAGATGGTTTAAAGCTTAGCTTTCTTGCAGTCACCCCTGCCCACTGCACAGTCCACTGAAGTCTCATAGGCCATGTTTTGATCACTGGGTGGTTGTGTGCAGTTGTTCACTCGTGAGGTGGTTGTTGCAGAGTGGATGAGATCAAAAGGTGGCAAAGGGGTGGAGGTGGGGTCGCTGCTTGCTGAATCAGCTATCTTAGCAATGTTTGGAGGCACACTTGCTTTTTCTCTTAGGCGGCAGGACAGGAGTGATTGACAATCCAACTCTTATTAGGGTTAAAGCTCAATACATTGTGCTTTAATGGAGAGTGCACTGGCTTCTGGGTAAGAGACCCATGTTCATGACACTGATGGAGTTTAGAACACACTCCCTAAATGTGGGCACCTCGGCATGTGATAAAATGCTGGGGACAGCATACCATGACATGGAAGGCATCGTCCTTTCTCACCTTCCTTGATAATGATCCTAGAACCTACAAAGGTTTTTCTGGCCTTTCTCCCAGGCATATTATGGGATAGATTGTCAATCTTTACTGGAAAGAAAGAAGCTGAAGACACAGGGGTCTCAACAGGACAGAGTTTCCCCTACACTATTATCTTTATGTCACAGCTCCTGTCCCATCCTGATCTCCACCATTGTCCCCTCTTCTTCACACCAACACAGTAGAGTAGGTTTTAGGGTCTGGAGAGATGATCCAGGGGTTAAGAGTATATTGTTGTTTTAGAGGATGGGAATTTGATTCCCAGCCCCCATGTCAGGTGGTTCACAACCAACCTGTAACTCCAGCTCCTCTGATCTCTGAATTCATGCACCCAGACAAACATAATTTCAAAAGAACAATACAAATAATTATTTAAACAACACAGGTTTCTCTACTCCAGTGGACTTTGAATTCTGAAGATTCTCAGGTCACATGAATTCATATTACATAAATTGGGATGCTTTCTCTTGTTACTATTTGTTAAAGGGGCTTCACTCATGAACCTAGTGTGAGGGAACACTTTACTTCTTACAACACCCCAGCAGGAGCAACGTTTTTCATTTTGCTCATCTCCCAGAGTCCTCTTACTGCAGAGTAAGGACGCCCGATTTAGTATAATGCTCTCTCATCCTGCCCAGTCACTTGTGTAGAAGGAAGCGGTTCTGAGAGTAGCACCTTTTGCTAGCTTGCCTGGGAACCCGCTAGAAATGCAAATTATTGGGCCCCACCCAAGACCCAGTGGAAACTGTGGGTGGAACCCAGGCTTCTAGCTTTAAGGAGTCTTCCAAGAGACTCTGGCTAATGTTAAAGTTTGATGAGTATATTTAAGGGGGTAAACTTTAATAAAAAATATTGCTGAACCAAACAAAATTAATCTCAGATCTCCTCTCCAAAGTTCCGAGGAATCACCAGGAGAGGGCGGCCGCGGACCTGCCTTTTGCCTTCCCAAACTGCAGAGTCCAATGTGATGGTAAACAGCAGCCACAGCAAGTTCTATCCATCGCCCAAGTAAATGACAAATATATAAAAAGAGACTTCAAAAGGCAGTGGTATCAAAGCAGCAGTTAAAGAGAAGGAGAAATCCAAAGTCACAGCTGCATAGACGGAGGCTGCTTCAGCATCTAGGATTCGGAAGCATTTAGGGATGAATTTTTCTTTTCTTTTTTCCCCCTAGTATTTCTCCGAGTCCTTTTCCTTTGATATACATGAGCCTCTCGACTTTCCTTTGTTCTTTTTCCACGCGTCAGGTTTTCATAAAGTTTTTCTAGTTGATGAGCTTCCCCCCTGAAAAGACGTTAGATCCGCAGCACCAGCAGCTGCGGATTTGGATCTGCAATGCTCTGCAGCCTTAACCGGATTCACCGCGGAGTGCAAGCACGGAAGGTCCCTCCACCCGCTTCTTCCACAGGACCTTCTGCACTGAAAACATTTTGATCTCTGGTGTGGCCAGTGTGCCCTGCTCCTTTCTCCTCTACGCTGGAGCTGTCATTGTTTCAGGCCCAGTTCCTGCACCAGGGGACTTTTTATGAGAGCCAAGTCACAGTGAGGCCATATCTTGATAAGTCATGATGGGGCAGCGGGTGCGAGGAAGACTGAAGTGGACCTCCCTGTTTTCTCTCTGCCTGGCTTATATATCCGGTCTTTATAAGGAGGCACACCAAAGTCAGGAAATAGGGGCCCGGGTAAGGGGTACAGATGTCATGAAGGTTTGCATTTGTCTTAACTGTCCCCGGAACAAAATGTGAAACTCCTCAAAAGGAGGAGCCTGCTGCACCAGGCGTCTTACAGTGCATGTTCACGAAATGCAGCTTAGGGAATCCTAAGCAATTATAACCCGCACACTTCAGGCCAACACAAGTTAAAAGATTCTCCCTTCTGAAAAGTGTAATTAAAACAACAACAGCAACAGCAGCGAGGCTTCATTTGTTTAAATTTGTTTAAAAAATTTTAATTAAGTTTTTTTGACAGGACATTTATATCATTTTCTCTAAGGTTCAGGGAACATCGAGGAAGAAGAAACAGAAAGCATTCAGGACAGGAAGGTGAGGGGAGGGGCTGGGAAACGCTATCTTCAGGGCACAGGAATGCCATTGCAAAGGTGTTATCACAGTAGAGGAGGCTGCAAGCACCGGATCTGCACAACACCGCTCTTATCGACAGCCAACCAAGGACAGGAACAGGTTCCTGGTGACCTGCTGTCTCTGCCAATTCCTAGCTACTGGTGGATTCTGGGGAAGGGATAGTCATTGTCTTCAGTTGTGTACCCAAGGTGAGCCAACTAGGCTTCAGGGAATAGTTCTGCAGACACACAGATAGTCCTGGTTAAAATCAGTGGCTCACAAAACAAAACAACATACCATGAGCTGGTAGGGGACTTGTAGGGGGGAGGGGAAGAGAAAAGATGAGAGAGGTTAAGAAAGGCTGGAGGGGATGCAAGCAGTCAAATGAACTGTATACGTGTATGAAACTGCCAGGAAACAGATTCAGTTAATAGAAAGGTGGGGAGGAAGAAGAGAATGGGAGGAATATTTGCGAGTGGAAGGAGATTAACCAAAGAGTGCTGGGGTTTTTTCGTGGAGGGGTTGTAGTGGTAGAGATCTGAATATCTATACAACCCAGATAGGGAATGAAAAGCAAATCAAAATTTGGTGAACCAATCTTTTTTTTTAAATTGGCATTACTTACAGGAGTATGGTGAGCAGTTACTTACAGAAAGAAATCACTCAAAGAAAGCTGCATCACTAAAGCCCATCTCAGCATGGGAGCCAGCTCTGGAGAGCTGAGGACACTGCATGTGGCTCAACAGGTGAGGGAGTCTTCTTTTCAGGTGGCTCAGGTGATCTGAGCCTCTTCCAGGAAGCTCAGCTGGATTTTATTTTTTCTAGTTTGGCTGATCTCTGAGTCTGCAGGTCCTATATCTGGTTTTTCCAGGCAACTGGGCTTATCTGAGAGTGACTTTCAGTGTGTGTGTGTGTGTGTGTGTGTGTATTTGGGGTGGGAGGGCCCTAAGGGAGAGCCCTAGTGAATCTGGTCAGTCTCAGGAACTTCCTAAAGGTATTTTGAGTTTCTCACTTCCTGTCTTAATGACCTTCCATGCAGGATGGAATGGGTCAATCTAGAGGACATTTATAAGCAACAAAGAGGAAGGGGGAAGATGAGAGAGGTCAATGGGGATGAAAAAATATGCATATACACAAACATATACACAAATATACACACATTATGTGAAAATATCACAATGAAAACCACTTCTTTGTGTGCTAATAAAAATCAATCAAAAAACTTAAAAAATGATTATATATATATAATTGGGTGTTTTTTCTTTTTCAAGACTTCGTTTAATTATGTAGCCTGGCTTGGAATTGCCTTTTAGACCAGGCTGGCCTTACACTTCCTGGGTACTTGCTTTTTCATTCATTTTTAACATTAGCATATAAAGTAATGTGTTTCATTATCATTTTCAATTTAGACTTTCAGAGCATTTCCTGCTCTGGGGATGCCACAGTGGGAAAGGGTTTTGCCTGTCGACATAAGAAGAATAAGAAGACATATTTTATAGCTTAAAGGCTGTATGAGATTCCTTCTCAATTTATAGTGAGATCTTCACACATCTATTCTAAATGCAAGTTCAAATGGAAATGCTCCACGGCTCCCAGCCAGTGGAGGAAAGAGGAAAAGGAAGAATATAATAATTTAAGCCCAGTTCTATGCCGACAGATTCCAGGCAATAAGCACACAGGCAGCTTTACCTCTCAGGGCCAGGCTGCTTCCAGGTTGTAGGGGTGGATATTAAAATGAGAGTTTTCAAGTGCTGAGTGGTTATTTTGACTTTGGAATAAGAAGGCAGGAAATATTGACAGCACACTCAAGGAGGCTCCCTCCATAGCTGTCCTGATTTGTCAGTATGAGACAATCAGGCTCTTTCTTTTCGGTGGTTTGTCTACTGCTATGCTTTGTTTCATTTCTGCTGTTCCCATGCAATGGTCTAAAATTCTGAGACTGTCTGCAGGCAAGATGAAGATTCAGGGAAAATTGTGAGGGGGGATAAGAAAAGAGAGAGGGGAGCCCCTTATGGAGGCATTTGGTTGAAGCCTTCCACCAGGATCTGAGCAAGAATTCCAGCCTAAGACTGTTCGCTGTTCCCAGGCACACAGCTGAAAACTAGTAATCACACAAGAAACCCATCTACTTACAGGGAAAGGACCTGTGGTAACCTTCTTGGGCAACCTTATTTGTTTCTGGTTTCATCAGATTATATTTCCTTTGGAAGTACCTTTGTAGCTTCCTCTTGTATCAATCACTCTTACCAAAGGAAGAAGGGTGGGGATATCTTAGCACCTATATGAAATGTAACTTAGAGCCACCAACATGGTCTACACAGCTAATGCTAAGGGAACTAATGGCCTCCTCTTCCTTGAGGAGCCCATTCCTATACTTGGTATTGCTTACTTCACTCTATGCTCCCTTGGGAAGCATGTAAATCCACTTTGTACGTCAAACTTTATTCCAAGAGCCCCTCTTTTGTTGAATCCTCCTGTATAGCCCTGAATTAAAATATCTCTAATAAAATCCTTAACTTATTTCATAACCTGATTAGCCCTGAAATTATTTTCATCCTTACACCTATAAAACCAGGTCTGGCTTGAGTTGAGATCCTCAAGATATAGGAGAACTTTTCAGTCTGCTGATGGGAGCAGTGTGGAGAAATGTGTCTCCCTCCCCCCCCCCCCACTGTTGTCTCTTTCTTTCTTAAGTATCAGAGAATTATATCATTTTACTTTCATTTTGCCAGAGCTTCTGGAAACACCACGGCCAGCAGCATCCATCTCTGAGAGGCAAGAAGGCAGTTCAGGACTGCCTTCTTTGACAGGACTCAGTAGTCTGTGCTGGTCAAACTTCAGGTGTCTGACCTCAAGTGATTTATTTTAGGCATGTATTAGTACCCCACACTTTGGAAAAAAGTTTCCAGGTGATAATTAACTCAATCACATTTACATAACAAAGCATTAAATGTGACTACATTGAAACTCTTTGTAAAGTACAAGTGACATTGTCTATAAAAATAGGTTGTGCAGATTAACTGAGAGAACGTGCTCAAGTTAGGAGGCTGAGGGGAGGGTAGTGCCGTAGATTAACTGAGACAAACAAGGTCAAGATAAGGGTCTAGGAAAAAGGATTCGGTGTGACCTGGTCTCAACTGAAGCTAGACTTGGTTTTGTAGCTTTGAGGATGAAAATAATTTCAGGGCTAGTCAGGTTATGAAATAAGTTGAGGTAGTACAAAGGTCACCAGGATATCAACCATGAGTGCTTCCAGCCTTCTAGGTGGGAAAGAGCTTGTACATTTCTTTCTCTGAAGAGATATCCTGTGTGTTTAATATTTCTGGTTCCCCAAGTGCTTTTAAGTGAGCATAAGGATCTATATATCTCAAACACCATTTCACTCTCACTTTTAAGTGTTGAGGGTCAAGATATTTTCCTTCCATTTCAAGCCAATGAAATAACATCTTTCATAGTATGTACAAAATTGAGTACTGGCTAGCTGTAGCTAAGGGAGGAGGGCACTTTCAGGATAGAACTTCTACAATTGTATGTGCCTGTTGAGGGAACTATTTAAAATGTTGTCATGTACCTATTAACATCATGTTTCTGTTGTTTTGGTTAAGATTCTTTGTAGAATATTGCATTGAAGTGTTGGGAATGTGGCTTGGTTGGTAGGCTTCTTGCCTAAGAAGCAGGAAGCCCTAGATCTATAACCCTTGTGTGGTGGCACACATCGGTAATCCCACAATCCAGAAAGTAGACTTAGGAATATCAGAAGCTAAAGAGCATCCTTGACTGTACAAGGAGTTCAGCTTGGGCCAAAGACACTGTCAACGGAAGGAAAAGAAAGAAAGGAAGAAAAGAAGGAAGGAAGGGAAGAAGGAAAGAAGAAAAGAAGGAAGACAGGAATAAAAACCTCAAGATGAACCAGCCAGGGTTTAGAGAAAACCCATTCATTCTTTGCTCATTATCACAATAAATTCTCTTTGGAGAAGTGCTCCTGTCTGTTATTTTTCCTTTCAGACATGAGCCTTAATTTACTCACAGCTTCAGAGGGGCTCATTCTCTAACAGCAGGGAAGGCATAGTGGAGTTCATGGTAGCCTTGTTCACATCATGGTGGACTGGGAAGTAGACAGTATATGGAACTGGGGGCTAGACTATCGACTTTCAAAGGCTCTCCTCTAGTGAGCTACTTCTACCAGCCTGGCTCTACGTCTTTAAAGGGCCACAGACTGTCAAAGCAGTGCCTCTAGCTGCAGTAGTAGTGTTAAAAATATGAGCTCGGGGCAGACATTTCAGACTCACACAAAGACGATGCTTACCCTGACATGTGCTTTCCTCTATGAATATGCATAGCCTTGCTAATAAAATTTGAAGTCAGTAAAGAACTATAGTGCGTCTTACTTGTTGTAAGTCTCTTCCTACTCTTTTATCTTCAGGCTATGCTTGTTGGCTTGGATGCTCTGTGATGCAATCCCAATTGTATTGTTACAGTAGAAGCAGGCTAAGAAATACTTGATGAAAATACAAGCCCGAAGCTCGTGATACTTCTGCTGTGTCTGTGGCTTTAGCTTTTCACTGCTTGTCTTTCTGACTAGAAGTGAGATCTGCCCCTCACTAATCTCTCAGTCATTGAATGTCCTCTTGGTAATTAGGACACCATGCTGTTTGCTCATGATGTTGCTCCTACAGGCTTGTGCCACACCTTCTAACTGTCATAATCCCTATAGGACACTCTTTCTATTCTGGACTTCTTTCCCTGCTTGACATCTTATAGACTGGATGTCAAGGATCTTCATGCTCATGTCTCACAGTGGCTTCCTGGTCCTGACAAGGAAAGCCAGAAGAAACTGCTTCCTGTGAAAGAGCAGGCACAAGGAATGGTTACTTGGCATGCCAGTATGATGCATCAACTTGACTAGGTGCCCTAAAATCTGAGAATCATTATTTCCGGTTGTGCTAGGGAGGTGTTTCCAGAAGAAACTGGTATTCAGCTCACAGAGTGAGGAAAAGCATCCCTTTCTATGGAGGTAGGCATTGTTTAATCCTGCCAGGGTCTGAATACAACAAAAAGCCACAGGGAATGTGGCTTGGCTATCACATTCAGTTTTTCTTGTCCTTTGATATCAAAATTTCTAAACTTGGACCTATGCCCTTGAATTGGAAGCAGCCCACGATCTTCCCTAGTTCCAGCTTACTGTGAGTCTCCTTGGCATCTATAATGCTGTGAGCATATTCTTCATAAGAGCTTCTCTGAGCATGCTTCTGACACTCTGGAGAAATTTAATTTAAGATACTTGGGCTTAGACAATCTAGTCTTTCCAGTTGTCTCACCCAGATACTTCTACTTTGGTAATTGTTTCAAGTGTCTTAGGCCTTGAGATAAAAACACATGAATGAGTGTAGAATTTCAGGGGCTTACACTTTAGTTTGTGCTAGGATTCAGCACCATGTACTGTTCCTTCAGGTCAGTCAAGACCCTGAAACTTCCTCTTGGACCAAACCTTTAGCTCATACTCAAAATCTTGTGGAGAACTAAAGATTAGTGGGAGCTTCATGCTGAAAGTTGGTGTCAGTATGCAGTCAGCCTCTGGTGCTTTCCTTTTCTCTCATAAGGATATAAAGTCTCGCTGGGAGGACTGGATTCGTCCTTCACTCTGGGTCATACCCTCTGTCTTGGTGATTGAGTCCTTTGTTCCCTGTAGAGCCTGGGTCCTTCAGGAATTTCCTGATAACCTCTTCTTACCTGTCTCATAGTTATCCTGGGATTAGAGTTTGCTGCAGAATACTGGACACTGCTCGGTTTTCCCACACCCTCTCCATGCAAATTTGCCACTCTGCTTACTCTCTGTGCTCCCTGTCAGTGTTCCAGCTGCCCAGCAACCCTATTGGGAGCAGCTGGACTTTGCCACATTGACTTTCCCAAGTATCTACTCCTAGTGGAGACTTCAGCCAGAGGCCTGTGTGCTATCAGGGATCAGCAGTCTTTACATTCATATACCTCAAGAGAAACGATCTACGGACAAATGTGTTCTTATCATCATTCAGCTTAAAACCCTTCAAAGTCTTCTTGATGCCCTTGATGTTCTTCAGGAGAACATGTCTGAGCTTGTTTCTGAGTCTTTGGGAAACTCTAATTTGAGGTCCTTGGGCTCAGACACTCTAACTTGCCAGTGAGCTCGCTTAGATTACTTCTAGATTTTAATTGAATTTTTGTGTCCTAGGTCCTTGGTCTAAAATTCAATGTCTATTTGCAACTGTCCTTCTCCACCCTGTAGGAGAGAGAAGTTCCACACAATGGGTCAAACAGCTCAGTGCTGTCTCTGGTGTAAACTAGCTGTGAGGCCTCACTTTCTGAGCTTCTATTTCCTTGTCTGTGGAAAGGTCATTTTTCCTCAGAGTTACAGTGGGGATTAAATAAGCTAATGTGCCTCACACATTTAGGACATGACTTGGCACATAGCAGTCATCATGTAAATGTTACATGTTATTAGCTTTCAAGCTTGAGTCACCAGATGCAGAAGTTACCACGTATTCTATTCAGACTGCACTGCCAATGTTCCCCTGGAGCATCTTTTTTGTCGTATTTATATCTGTGCCCCGAGTTCTTCCCCAAGCAGGAGATACATTTCTTGCTCCTGAAGCTAGCCTGAGTTCTATCTGTCTCTCCTAACTTAGTAGGACTTCTCCTTGGGAGGAAGACCTCTTTCTCTGGTGATTTGGGTGACTCCTCTATCACACAGTCTTCTAATCTGTAGTTCCCACGTTGTTTCTCTTATACCATGGGTCTCTCATCAGAGGAAGCACAGACTCCCCAGACCTTGCATCTCTAGGCCTTTGCAGAAGGTAAAAAGCCAGAAATGGGTCTCACTCTTTGAAAAGTGACCCAGACATTACCTTCCTAGGCAACCACAGAAGCCAAGTTTGACCATCCTGTCCTGTCAGTCTTGACTGATTGAAACCACCAGTCACTGTGATCCAGACCCAGACCCTGTGTTGTGATGACTCATTATCAGGGCAGCACTTCTTAAAGCCTCATCTGAAATGTTGGAGATCTCTTTACTAGTATTGATGGTTACCCTGCTAAATCTCCTAGGAGAAAGACCTCTGTGCCTGTGGGAACTTTTGGAATGGATCAAGGTGGGAAGATCCATTCACTCTAAATGTGGACAGCAGCATCCCATGACCTGGAATTCCTGACTGAATAAGGAGAAGTAAGGTGAACATCGGAGTTCATCTCTCTGTTCCTTGACTATGGATGTACAGTGACCAACTGCCTACTCTCCCCAGGGCATGACTTTTTAGCCATGGTGGGCTAAACTAATCCTTAAATTGTGATATAAAATAAATCCCTAAGTTGTCTTTTCCAGGTATTTTGTCACAACAACAAGAGTAAGACACCCTCAGACTGCTTACCTCCCTCCCATTGGACGCACTAGGCTAACACTGCCTTGCAAAACTCAGGGAGAAGGTGCTTCATCTCCACACACACAGAAAGATTGCAAAAGGTTATTACACTCGCCTATTTCTGTGGGTGTGTATGTGTGCCATAGTGAGTGTGGAAGTCAGAGGACAGCTTGTGTGGGGTAAATTCTCTCTATCCACCATGTGGGTTTGTGGGATCAAACTCAGGTTGTCAGGTTTGTCAGCAAGTGCCTTCTCCCACAGAGCCATTTCATCATCCAATTCAAACATCTTTTTACAGCCATATGCGTGATCATGAGTGACATGTTCTCAGAAGAATTCCAAGAAGAAATCAGGTTGAAGAAGTCAAATATTAGAAAAATTGACTGAAGAAATTTCTGGTTATTCCTGTGTTACTCTTCTAGTTATTAACAGCAATTTGTACAGAGCAGTGCTGAATGCAATCCAAAGGCTTCATGTTCTGTATGTCTGGCAGCTGGCTCTGTCCATATCAATAGATTCTGTGAAATGATGCTACATGGAAGTCTTAATTGGTACTTGGGGACAATTTTCATAGATAGAGAAACATGCACCCTGATTTCTTTCCTTTGCTCTTTGAAGTGTCTTGTGATGGCTTCAGGTATCACAGTCATGATAGATCATGAATGGAATACCTACCTAGAATAGAATGAAAAGCAGAGAGAGGGTTAGGTTAGACCATAAAGTATTTACAGCAGCCTTGGCCTTTGCCAGGGATCTTTGTCAATTTTCTGTCTCATGCATTTCAACTGAGTCCAGCTGGTCTATGTGCCATTTGTTCTTGTCCCTGCAGGAGCACAAGAGGTGCTTCTAGATGAATATAGACCACATCTCAGAACCCAGCCTCAGTTCAACAGTCCTGCTAGTACTAGCCTCTGTTGACTTCAAAGTCTACACACACCCTGTCCTAGCCTCTGTGTACCTTTCTCGTCTCTCCTCCTCTTCTGGGATTTCTGACCCTTTTCTAGACTCTTTAGTTTCTTTTATCCTTCCTTTGGATTTGATACATTTTAATAGCATCAGACCCACTTCCTAAGTTGTACCATCTGTGATCTTACTATCAAAGCCTAAGTCTCTAATCTTGACTTGGTGATCTGTGCCTTTAACCTCCGGACACTCTAATTCACAGTGCCCATGAGAAGAAACCGCACTGAGGAGGTTAAGGGAAACTTGTATGGGGAGCTGTGGGATCTGGGTTTAAGAGATCTAAGGTAGCTATGCACTATCTCTCAGGCAGATAAGTTCTGCTCTCTGTGGTCCACCAGGGACTGCGTGGCCCTGAGAACCTACTATTGAAAGATGGCGCTTACTGATTTGTGAGAGAAAACATTTTGAAGTAGTCATAAAGAGGCCAACAGTTGAGGGAAAGCCACAGCCGCCTGGCCTTCCGCTCCATCAGCGTGGTTCCCAGCAGCTCAGTCTCCCCCTTGGGATATGTTCATTTCCCAGTGTTAACCTTAATCACCAGCCTAATTGTCGTTTCTTACAGATGATTATGGCTTTCTCTGATGAGATCAGATCCCATCAGGCCAAGGGTTTAGCCTCCTGCACCCTGTCGCTCCCCATGGGATGACCCCCATCTACAAAGGCTATAGATGCCTCATTAGACCTCAGAGAGGGGAACTTAGGGTTGAGTAACCTGTCTTGCTCAAAGTGGTTCCCCATCTGAGACTGTATTTTAATTAGCCTCCAATTCCATGCAAGTGTTTGACATCACACTCGAAGGGTGCAGATTTGCATACATGGCCTATACTTGGGGGTCCCGTTTTAAGCTGATATTTCTCAGTCTTGGTCTTTGGACAAAGGCCTAACAGCAGCAACAACCTCTCCTATCTTCTTGCACAAAGGTGTCACACATTGCTATTTTTTTCTTTTTGGTTTACATTTCCTAAAAGCTGCCTGTGTGATGGACAGACAGTACAGTGCGGGGGAAATGTGTGAAGCGGTAGCTAGTTACTAGATTACCCAAGCAAACCAGCAGGGCGATTTTATTGTCTTCAGCAGCCATGGTTCTTTGTCTCTGTGGCCTGTTCCTTTATTTGCCATGCAAGTCACACAAAAGCTGGAATAATAGTAGCTAGACTGAGAGTAGAAAGACTTCGGCCATTTGTGCGAAATCTCATTTGAACTCTGGGACTGGGGAAGGCTGGTTTTGCCCCCTTCCCTTTCTTTTTTAACTGCTGTTCAGCTTCTTGTGCTTAATGAGGCTTTTCCAAAAGCCAAACCAGCACACACACAAAGCATGAGTTCTGCCATTTAAGGAATTGCTTTCTAAATTCTTCATCAGAGTACAGTTGTACAATGAATGCCCGTTTAAGGATTTCTGTGCTTCAATCAATCCATGGCACCATTCGCAATCGAGTCAGACTGGGTGGTTTCCTTAGCACATCCACTGCTTAATATCCTCTTCCATTAACTGAGAAAACTATTGGATGAATTAACTTTCTGAGGCTAATAATTACTCAGTTAATTAAATACCTTTCTGGTCAGTGGTTCCTGGTTTGAGGACCGAATATCTTTGGAATAACCTTAATGTGAAGGCAGGACATGCTAAGTCTATCCACAGTCAAAATGAACAGAATAGCTTTTCTCTTTTCATCTGTGTAAAGATGCCGCTTCTGAGAGTGAAGGGAAGCCCTGCCATCAAAAAAGTAGCAAAATTGGGGTCTGGAGAGAAGTCTCTGTGAGTAATGTGCCTTACAAGCAATGAGGACCTGAGTTTAGATCTCCGGTACCCACGTAAAAATGTGATGTGCACGCCTTTAACCACAGTGCAGGGTGGGGAATGGAGACAAGGAGGTCATACTGTCTCAGTGGTCAGTCTAGTGGAGACACTGAGCTCCAGATTCAGTGAGAGATTTTGTTTCAAAAACTGAGGTGGTGAGCAATGGAGGAGGAGGCTCAGTGTGGATTTCTGGCTTCTACACATGCAGACCCCCACCCCCAATTATTTGTATAATGCATGGATGCAGGCACACATTCATGTATGTACACACACACACACACACACACACATGCACACATGCATGCACATACGTACTATTGCTACCTAAACTAGTGGCAGCTTTTGGGTGTATCTTTCACACAACAGATACTAAACAAACGTCTGCCATAATTAGAGTGGAGTCTCAATGCTTTTGGTTTGTTCTTTTTTGTTTGTTTATCTGTTTGTATTTTGAGATAGGATCCCTATCTGTAGCCAGGGCTAGTCTTGAACTCTCAGTTCTTTCTCAGCCTCATGGCTACTGAGGTTCTAGGTGTGTGCACTACACCTTTCCCTGAGGGCTTTGAAGTGTTATCTGAGGGTTCTTGGGACAAATGCTTTGGAAACTACTCTGTATGCTTTTCCCCATTATGCAGAGAAGTTCTGGGAGCATTTTGGGTGCTGGGCTAACAGATACTGAAGGGATACTAGAGACTGCACGAACTGATGATCTAACTAACAGAAATTTAGTCACATCAAGGACAAATTCTGGGTTCAAGGTCACATGAGCTGAAGAGGGCAGCGTAGGAACCATTTTTGCATTCACATCTTGCTTCTTTCCGGGTGATGTAGAAGTTGTTGTGAAGCAGAGAAAAGCTGGTATTGACAGAGTTGACTTTAGAGAATTGCTTAGAGTTGGGTTTGAGCTTTCAAGCGTGTCATCATACAGTGAGTGCTGGCTTGTCACCACACAGTGAGTGCTGGCTTGCAGTTAATCTTCATTCTTTTTCAAGCAAAAGGAACTGAAGAAGCTGAGAAGGCAGGAAGGTGATCCAACCTTTTCTGTGTTTCTCCCCTAGCGTGAGTTTCAAAAGACCACCTGACTTGTGTAGAAAGAATCCCTTGTGTAGTGTATGGAAGCATCACCTGTCAATAAAAAGCTGTTGGCCAATGAACTGAGTCAGGAAATAAAGGGTGGGAGTTCTGGTAAGGAGAGAGGAACTCTGGGATAGAGTCAGGTGCAGGAAGAGATTCACTCCAGTCTCTGAGGAGACAGACACATGAAACTGAGAAGAGGTAACCAGCCATGTGGCACTCATAGAGTAGAATAAACGGGTTAATTAAGTTCCGAGCTAGTTAAGGAACAAGCCCAAGCTTACGGCCTAGATATCTCTTCATAGATAATTAAGTCTCAAAGTTGTTATTTGGGGAACTGGTGTGCGGGTGAAAAAGCCCACAGTTACAAGCTCACCTTCTCCAAACGGAGACTGGAGTCCATAAGGGTCCTGACCTTACTTACACACAGGGTTTATTATAACTGACAAGCAGAGCTTACTGAGTCCCCAGCCTATCATCAGTGCTAGGTTACAGCCTTTGCCTCCAATCACATTGCTACTCACTGCCTATAAATATTTCAGTTTCCTTGTTTCTGAAGTCTTAATTTTTGAAGCATTCCATGTCACATTAAATTTTAATTATATACATTTTCCTCTTGTTATGTATCATTTGTTATGGCCTCCAACCTTGTGAGGATGGAGGAAACGATACCATTCTTTTTCTTTGTTGCAGCAGGAACAATGGCAAACGTTTCTAGGATAAACAGCCTCGGTCCCTGACTAGAAAATTTATGGCTTGAGAGCCAACCGGGGGTTTCATTGATAATGATGTGTCAGGATCTGTCCAAGAGCCATCCTTCTCTCCTTCGTATTCATAACTGTATCAAGCATTGTTTGAAGGCTCAGGACTTGAGACATTCCTCAGCTCCAAGAACATAAAGTAGATTCTGCAAAGCATAGGGTAAAGATTCTGAGGGACTGAACATAAGTCTTCCAAATGGCCTTTGTATGTATGTATGTATGTATGTATGTATGTATGTATGTATGTTTGTATGTATGTAGTATGTACGTATGTATGTATGCATGCATGTATGTATGTAGTATGTATGTATGTATGTATGCCTGCAAAGAGCTCCTGAAGCCAGAGGCTCCTGCTTAGGTTACAGGTAGTGAACAACATTCTGATACTTAAAAGGGTTTTGCCCAATAAGTAACAGCATTTAAACCATAGTCATAAGTCTGTAGAACTAATTTGATCTAAAATATATAGAAAATAAGATAGTTAAGAAAATCAATTACCGTGTTGGTTGGTTTTATGTCAACTTGCCACAAGCTAGAGTCATCAGAGAGCAGGGAGCCTCAATTGAGAGACAGTCTCCATAAGATTGGCTGTAGGGAAACCTGTAGGGCATTTTTTTAGCTAGAGATTGAGAGAGGAGGGCACAGCTCATTATGGGTGAGTCCACCCCTCAGCTAGTGGTCCTGAGTTTTATAAGAAAGCAGGCTGAGCAAGCCATGAGGAACAAGCCAGTAAGCAGCATTCTTCCATGGCCTCTGCATTAGCTCCTGCCTCCAGGTTTCTGCCCTCTTTTAAGTTCTTGTCCTGACTTCAGTGATGATAAAGTGTGATATAGAAGTATAAGCCAAATAAACCCTTTTCTTCCCGAATTGTTTTTGGTCATGGTGTTTCATGATAGCAATAGTAACCTGACTGTGACAACTACTTTTTCCCCCTGCTCCCAGGGAATAGAGTCTCACCATGTAGACCAGGCTGGCCTGGAACTTACAGAGATTTATCTTCCTCTGCCTCTGGAGTTCTGGGATCTGAGGCCTGTCTACCATCTGCATCTTAAATTATATGTTTTATTTATTTCTTTTTCTTCAAATGAAAAGTTTTCATGTTAATATTAAGCTCACATTTTTCATATTATTCATAAAAATTGACATGAAATTAGTGCTAGTTCTTCTTTTGAATTGCCAACCTTCAATTTACCCAGCATTTCCTTATAATTAATAGGGTATTTTGCTCTTTCCTTTATCCAGCAAATGTTTGCAATGAGAACCAATCAACCACTAGTTCTAAGTGAAATTCAATTCAGTTTTGTCAGTGTTCATACATACATATATAATTATTCCTAAGTCCATGAATGAAATAATTAACAGTCTGGCCTTTTTGATGACATCCTCCCCTTTAAATTCAGCTTTTTTTCTGCTCTATATTAACACCTCCACACCAACAATTTCATATGCATCTTTTTAATATATTTTTTTCCTTTTGACACAGGGTCTTACGTAGTCCAGGCTGGTTTCCAACTAGTTAAGTAACCAAGGATGACTTTGAACTTCTGATCCTCTTGATTTTGTTTCCTGAGTGCTGGGATTATAAGTGGTGCTACTACGTTCCAGTTACTCAATGCAGAGGCTGGAACTCCAGGCTTTGTGCATATTAGCTAACACACTACTGAGCTACCTGCTCAGTTCCTATATTCATCCTCCTGTTCTACAGACACAGAAATCCAGTTCTATATTTGGATACTTACATCTGTGTAGATTTTTAGGGATCTCACATTCCCATTGCAGATGGGCCTGTTCTTTCTTGTCTTCTTTTTCTTCTGCCCTGCCCCCAAGTCAGGGTCATGTAGCTTAGGGTGTCCTCAAATTTGATATATTGCCAGGGCTGTCCTTGAACTTCCGATCTTTCTGCTTCTGCCTCCCAAGCTCAGACTATAGGCATGTGTCGTCACATCTAGCTTGCCATTTGCCTTTTTAAATGACCGCTAACTACGAGCAACAATTTTTGCAATTCAATGTCTGAGATCTCTGGTGATAATGAAAACAACCTCTGCTGTTAGTAAAACTTACATCATATGTTCTAAAAGAAAAAAAATGTAACAGAGAGAAACTTAAATGCTCTAAGTCCAGAGTGAAGTGGCTATAGACCTTATTATAGACCATCCAGAGAACAAATATGATGTCTTTCAAAAATGAGTCCACCATCATGTTCAGTGGCATTTTGTCGTCCATTAACTTAAGACTACAGGTTCCATCTTCAGTTTTACTGCAGTACATTTTTTTCTCTCCCTAATTTCCAGTTTTAAGATAGCTCTTGGGATGGAGGTTGGCCTTATACTGTTGTCACTCATTTAAAAACATCTACTTCTGATGCATACACAGCTAAGTTGTATGATCCCAGAAGCAAATGTTCTTTCATTTTGCATGACATCCAGCCTGCCTTCCTTTCTTTCTTTCTTTCTTTCTTTCTTTCTTTCTTTCTTTCTTTCTTTCTTTCTTCCTTCCTTCCTTCCTTCCTTCCTTCCTTCCTTTCCTCCCTCCCTCCCTCCCTCCCTCCCTCCCTCCCTCCC
>NW_021620966.1:8437005-8520660 GCF_004785775.1 Grammomys surdaster | reverse complement strand
TTCTTTCTTTCTTTCTTTCTTTCTTTCTTTCTTTCTTTCTTTCTTTCTTTCCTTCTTAAAAAGTCTTACTGAGTGTGGGTGCACACATTTGTAACCCTAGCTAATTTGGGTAGCAGAGACAGGAGGAAGTCAAATTTGATAGCAGATTGGGCAATTTCATAAGACCCTGTCTCAAAATAAGGGTAAGGTTCCACAGGGAAGGTCTGGGTTAACATTCACAGGGCTTTGGCTTCAGGCTCCAGTATGTGTATCGTTAGGTTTTGGTTCTGCTCACCTGGTCCTTATGAGGTTGCACTGGATTTCCTTGTCTGCATCCCGGTTGCTTTCTTTTCTTGCCTCTTTAAAAAAAAAAAAAAAAGACTATTGGGAGCTCATTCCCATCATTGATTATTAATCAAACCTGATTAATGATCAGGTTTGTGTGTGTGTGTGTGTGTGTGAGCTTCCAACTATTTATATCTATCCTTCCCTGTGTTTCCCACTGCATGAACCACACAGAAGACATTCAGTTAGAGCCTCCTTTTTTGCCTTTCTGTTGACAGGTTGTAAGGAAAAATTGTCAATTAATTAATGCTCCTGCTGCTTACATCATCTCCTACCAGCCCTTTATTAGCAATGATTATTCCCAGGACTGAAGGACAGATTGTGAGAATTACTCTTCGGGTGTCATCTCATCGCCACATCCGACCTGTTGCTGTGTTAGATAAGATAATAGTAACTGAGGTGTTTCTCAGTTATTGAAGTTACCAGGCCATTGTTCTTTCTTGGTCAGTGTGGATCTCTGCTTTGCATGGGGAGAATGGAGTGGAGTGGAACCTGTGCCTTGCCTCTAATACATCCTAGGGTGTATGATCACCACAGACAAGGAAAAAATATGAAATGGGTCAGATGGAGGGGAAGAATATGAAGTGGATGAGGTGGTGGAGGTTTCTGGTCTTATCTGGAAGTGATTTCAGGATTCTTGCTTAATTTTAGCCTTCTTTGGCTCCAACCCTGGTACCTGAGCAGTGTAACTGCCAGAGTGGCTGGGAGAAATAGCTTGACTGGGTGGTCTAGGAAGGAGTAAATGCATAAAAGGTGGCCATTATTAACTATCTACCTCATTCTGCTGATGGTTTTCTTTGGTATTGTTTCCTATGTTAATTTATTTTGCCACTTTTCACTGTTACTGCCCTAGCAGAAGCCACAGTGAGTACAGATCACTGCACTGTGTATTGAATTATTTATCTCACTTTAACTTCTTAGATCCAGGCATCCTTTCTGTAATGCATCATCATTATTAGATTTTAGATTTTATTTGTAATTACGTGTCTATGTATGTGTCTCTGTGTAGGTATATTTGTGGTGGTCTCAGAGGCCAGTGGTGCTAGATTCACTTAGAACTGGAGTTATAGATGGTGGTGAGCCGACTGATGCGGGTACTGGGAATAGAACTTGGATCCTTTGCGAGTGCAGTTTGAGCTCTTAACAATAAAACCATTTCTCCATCCCTCATTTTATTATGTTTGTATGGAACAGTGGACTCAGTTGTGACAAGTCCACACATGTGTATCTTTGCTCCACTCTGACCCTTTCATTATCCTTTCTTGTCCTTGCTGACAGTTTCCTTCTCTTTCCAAATAGTATAACCTCTACTTTCATGTCTTCTATATGTGTTCTGCCAGATCTATCACCTGTACATGACAGAACATGCATGCTAGTCTCTTTTTCTCCCCACATTACTCTTGCTTCCCCTTACCCTCCTCTCTCTGAATTGTCGCTTGTACTTTTATGTTCTCTCTCTCTCTCTCTCTCTCTCTCTCTCTCTCTCTCTCTCTCTCTGTGCATGCACACATTTCAAAAAATTTCTTTTGCTTTGCATATAAACAAATGGGTTTTACAACCAAAAAAAATATGAAATTATGAGGGAGCCAGGGAGAGGACCCTGGGGAGAGCTGTCAGGACGTAGTGGTAGGAAGATATGATTAAAGCACTTTATACAAATGTGTGAAGGTTTTCAAAGCAGGAAAAGCTGTGGAAATGGTTTTCATCATGATGTTTACATATACACAGAACATTATACATCATTCTTACTCATGGCTGCTTTCTTCCACCCTCTCTCTAACCCTTCGGGATGTTTTCAACTCTAGATACAAGAGAGAAAACGAGATGTTTGTTTTTTTCTGCATCTGGCTTGTTTTACTTAGCATGATGATCTCCAGTTCCACCTGTCTTCCTGTAATTACATAACTGCATTCTTCTTCCTGGCTGAATTAGAACTCCATTGTATATACATACTTCTCTAGCAAACTGGACCCACTAGCCAATGTACATTCTCTAACTCACTCAGTCACTACATGCATCATAGTGTGTAGAGCCTCCAAAGTATCCATGAATCCTTGTACCTCTTGGCTCCATTCCTCAGGCCCTTCATATGATTGAACTGAGTTTCTGAAAGTGTTTAGTCTTTTCTTACTTAGTTACTTGCATTTTATGCTCAACTGGACACATTAAAAGCAGAACAATAAGTGACTTTGGTGTTAGAGAATAACTGAATTATGGCTCTGTCACCCAGTAGCTTTGTGGCTTCTCTATTTGTACCTATACTTTTTTCTCCTGGGAAGACAGAGGTATAAAATCCACTTGTTGCGGACTAGATGTTAAACAAGGTAGCAGATCTAACAGCCTGGATTGATTGGTATTTCCATAACTGCTACTCAGTATTTGGTGGCTTGTAATTATTGAGAACACCCTCTTGTATTGCACAATCTCCTCTCTTTCATCAAGATGTTGCTTAAGTATCTTTAAAATTGGGAAGCCTGCTTAGCTCAGTCTAGCCTAAAGTGATCTCTTACTGTTCTGAACTGTCGAATCTACTTATGCGGCAATTAATCTTGTAGTAGCTTATAGTCTTTTTTTGTCTGTGTGTGCATGGAACTTTTAATGATATCTTTTGTTAGAAATCACTTCCCCGTGGAGTTTCTGCTGCTTGCCTGTGAGATTTGGAAACTTGTGACTGTGGCATACATATTCTTTAATCTTCACAGCCATTCCCAGTGATGGATGGCTTCTTCGGAGGCCTATCAATCAAAGCTGTTTGATTTAATAAACATATTTCTAGAGCTGACTGCTGTAGTCCTAGCCAGACTACAGAAGGGGATCTGTTTGTAACATGTAAACATTTGACTTGACAGGTTTTAAAGTACCCATTAGGAGGGATGACTGCTCAGCATACAAGCCTACATTTAAGAAGCAGTTGATGAGATGGTGAATATGGAGCCTATTGGCATCCTGGCCCCCCCACTGGGACCGTTCGAACACTTCCTATTAGTTATAATTTCCTTGTAGGGTAGTGTGGGCTCCCCATGAACAGTTAATTATGGGGAGCAGGTTTCATTACTGCAAAGTAGTTGAGTTTAGAACAAGCTAAATAAGACAATTAAAATCATTTTGGAAGAAACATTTCATGGGATATTAATACATAGGCTGTAAATAATGAAGGATAATGAGAACATTAAATTCCAGCAACAATGTATTCACTGCAAGGGGACTAATTTGTAAATGAATGCTTTGCTTCTCCCAGGGACAGGTTCTCATTTGCTGAGTGTTGAGAGTAGCCACTGATGAGACACCTTCCGTCAGATATGAGAGTAGCTCACAACAGCTGAGTTCTCGGGCCCATTGCAACGTTTGGACTTGGATTTTCCTCCTTTGTGCTGAGGATCAAACTCAGGGCATTGTGAATATTAGACAAGTGCTTTATGACTGAAGCCCTGGGCTTAGATTCTTCAACAGTAGTGAAAAACAAAACAACAACAACAACAAAAAAAGACAAAAATAAACACCTAGGATGTGGACAGAGTTTTTTTTTCTTTTTAAAAATAGTCCTTTAAAAGTGTTGAAAAAGTTCATTGAGTATTTTCTGAAAGTTTAGTTTTTCATTTTTTGAAAAATTTTAAATCAAAAATAAATTTTTCTCTCATACAATACATCCCTGCCACAGTTTCCCCTCCTCCACTCCTCCCAGCTTGCCCCCTCCGCAACTATGCCTTCCCTTTCCCTTAGATCTGCTCCTTTTCCATGTCTCTGCTCTTAAAGTTTACTGGTACATTTGCAAAGGGGCCAGAAGAGAGAGGTAGGAGTGTTCTCTACCCTGTATTATAATTATACATTAGTATCCATGTTGCAGAAAGGAATCCGAACAGGCATGTTGTTAATAGATTAGCCTGTTCACATGGAGTTAACCACACCGTCATCCCAGATGCCCTTGCTGGAGAAAAAGGGTGATAGTGGCAGGTACTGACTAGACCAAGCATTTGAAGAAGTACCTGAGCCCAGACATGCAGAGACAGAGGGTGGAGTGCAAGGGATAACAATAAGGGACACACAGACAGCACAAGTCTCAGAGAAAAGTGTGGATGATCCCTTGATAGGAAGAAGGAAGCCTGAACTCTAGAATTACTGACTGTATTTGACTCTTGTCTCCTGTAGTGCCTCCTGGTTGGAGATGAGAAGGAAGGCAGTGTATTTTTTGAAAACTGATTTATGTCAGGCATGGTGGAACATGCTTTTGATCTCAGGACTCAGGATGGAGAGACAGACAGAGGTTTATGAGCTCAAGGGCTAGCCTGGTCTACATAGTGAGTTCTAGGTCGGCCAAGACTACATAGTGAGACCTTGTCTCAAATAAATGTGTGTGTTTGTGTGTGTGTGCGCACGTGTGCACACACGCGCGCGCACATGTGGAGGTCAGAGGACAATTTTATGCAATTTGTTCTTCCCTTTTGCTTTTATATGAATTCCAGGGATTGAACTCAGGTCTTCAGGTTGCACACCTACCGCATTGCCCATTGGGCCATCTTGCCTTTTAAAAAAATGCCAGTCTGCTGCTTTCTTAGATCACTGGTTGTCTTTAAAATGCAACTTACAGATTCAATTTCTGACTCTGCTTGTTGCTGACAAGCCTCATGAGCTATACTCCAGCCCACATTCCCAAAAACAGATTCTAAATGCTCTGCTTTCTGTCAGTGATGGGTATGGGAAGAAGAGGCATGCACAATGACAGTTTTCTAGGAGAGAGATTGCAGTAGACGTGGCACAAGAATTTTCTCCATTACCCCTTACTTTCTTCTGAAGTTATCTCACCATGAATGCAAAAAAGTGTAAGAAAATAAAGGAAAACAAAGCCAGTGAGTGGAGAAGAAAAAAATCATTGCTTTGTGAGGCTAGCCTTTGGTAGTTTTCCTACCTCCCCCCCCCCCTCCCTCCCCCCCCCCCCCCCCTCCCTCCCTCCCTCCTTCCCTCCCTCTCTCCCTTCTTTCCTCCCTCACTTCCCCTTCTTTCCTTTTTTCTTTCTTTCCGCTCACGTTTTTAGGCCAAGATAACCCTGAGCTCCTGATTCCCGTTCTTCTACCTCCTGAGCGTTAAGATTCTTGGGCATGAGCCACCAAGGTCTGATAACGATCATTTTATAATGAGAAGGTCGAGACTGGTCTCTGGAGTCTGCCCAAAGACAAGCAGTGTTTTGAGACATGATGTGTTGGTAACTAAGGGCAGTCAGAGCCCTTTTGACATTGGCCTTTCTTCGAAGGATTGGGTGTATATCCTATTTCTCAACATAGTTTGACCCTTAGTTCTTCTTGCTAATATCCCACATTCCCTTTAATGCTTTGGAAAGAGAGCTGGAGACAGGAAGGTGTACAGTGATTTATCAGAACTACAAATTAGTAGCAAAGACAATAATAGAAAAAGAAATGAGAGAATAGTTATTTCTTTTAACTACTATGTGCTCTCTGTCATTGGTGAAACACTGTTACGTTGCTAGGATACCTATGGTCACTGCTGAGGTGCATTGTTCTTCATACAATGAAGATACTTGCCTGATTCATCTCCTCGTGGTCTTAATAATCACAAAATTGCTTTCTCCAATTCTCAAAACTTTTAAATTTATTCCTGGTAATTTAGTCAGGTACAGATTAGAAAGCTCTGGCTTCAGAATTGTTTTTACAGGATGTGTTTCGGTAATTACAAATCCATTTGTTCGCTTTTGTTCTGTGTTGTTTCTAGATGTGATCTTGCTATGTAGCCCAGGCTTTCCCTGAGTTCCTGATCCTTCTGTTTCTGCCTCCTCATTGCTGAGATGACAGGTATGAGTTACCATGCCTTAGTTTCAAGAAATCTTAACAGCAATGAACAGTTATGAAGGGATCATAGAAAGACTCACATTTTCCTCTCCGGTTCACATTTATTTTCACATTATTTCACATTGTTATTTGTTTGTGTGTGTCAAGACACTGACATGGATGCCAGAATACAGCCTGCGGAAGTGTGGGATTGAACTGAGCTGTCAGTCTTGGGGGCAAGTACCTTTACCCTAAGCCATCTCTCTCCCCACACTTTGTTCATTTAGAAATTATCACCTGATATAAGCAATCAGATATCTATTATTCCTGCACTTGGAAGGTGAATGCAAGAGAAGGAAGGAGTTCAAGGCCAGCTATAGACCTGTAATGTCCAAAGCTTGATTATAACTCTTAAAATGGTGAATTACACACTCCAATATGCCTGGGTAGTTTCAGAAATGCAGAAGTGCCACCTCTAAAGAGAACCATGTAACTCTGCACCTTTCCTTCAGATCTTTAACATCCAGACAACATGAACTGGCAAAGGAACACTTTTAAAAACGATATCAGATCTGTTTTCTAACACAATTTTATTAAAGTCTAGTACAGATTAGTTTACAATTTTTCAAAATAGTATTAACTAATTTCTGGATTTTTACTTCTGAGACAGGGTAGCCAAGGCTGGACTTGAACTCTCAGCTGTCCTGTTGCCTCAGCCCTCTGAGTCCTGAGATGACAAGACAAGAGCTAGCATGTGTTCTGCTCCTCTTTCTGGTTTTGATCTTTCCACTTGTTAAATAAGGAACAATAGGCAGTATTTTCTCTCCCTGTGAAGCACAGAATAGAACCTTATAAACTCATAAAAGTATTAGTATCATTTAGAATTAAAAATGTGAAAGGTTCTATGTAATTAACAGAGATGAGCTTCCCTCAGAGTCTCCAAAACTGACATACCATAGCTGTGCATGGCTCCCCAGTTTGGTAACATTAATAAACAAGTGCTTTTAATTTAAGAGTAATTATGAATCCATCCATGTGTGATTTTTCTAATGAAGTTAAATAAAGAAATCAGCAGTTGGGAGACATTTTTCAGTTCTTAATTAGGAAACTAGCAGCACATTTAATGGTCGTAATTGTCATCAGAGCCTTCCCAGAACACTGCTCTTGTGTAATGCTATGATAAACTCAGAGTGTGTAGAGCTCAGTTTGATGGCACAGTGCTTGGAGTGATGAAATCCTTTCTTCTGCCAGTTCCAGAAGTGGTGTTGTTAATCATGTAATGTACATGCTCTTGGCAGAAATAGAACACACTGGGATCCTTGGAAAGAACGAGCTGTAGAGGCTGCGAGGAAAACTTGTGACACAGATATCCCTATTCTTGGTTTATGTTGCGAGACCTTTGGCAACATAACTGGTGTCAAAGCTACATTATAAGGCAGTGGTTCTCAACCTTCCTAATGCTGTGACCCTTTAATATAGTTTCTCATGTTGTGGGGGATCCCCCCAACCATAAAAGTACTTCGTTGGTACTTTATAACAGTAATTTTGCTACCGTTATGAATTGAATTGTGATGTAAATATCTGATATGCAGGATATCTGAATGTGACCTCTGTGAAAGGGTTGTTTGATACCCCGCTGAAGGAGGGTTGAGACCCATAGGCTGAGAACTGCTGCTATAAGGTGATTAAAGAACACAAGTATTGATTCTTAACACTCTCTGAAGACCACTCGCTATCATGTTGACCAAGCAAAGCTGAGTTTATTGCTGAAATAGAGAGCATATTTCTTTAATAATGACCAGAAAGATAGACTAGGGGCAGATGTTATGAATTTTGGAGGTCTAATTGAAAGTAAGTGGACTTTCCATGTGTAGTGGGGTAGCAGGGAGATCCTAACTGCGATCCAGAAATGGCTTTAGTTTGTTGAATATATGCACCATTCATATCTTCTTAGGCAGGGACTTTCTGCAACATATTAATGTAAGAGCTGTTGTTTTTTTTCCTGATGGTTTAGCCACGAGGAACTCAGATTGATTCAGAATCTACCCACAGGCTTGACCTCCAGGCCATTCTCTCATTTCTCTCTCCATGCATTTATCTATCTTCCCTTTCAGCCAATATCCCTCCAGCATTTGCTATTCCTTAAGCACTGCACTTGACAGTTATGGGTACAGAGATGAATGGCTGAGATTTACCTTTAATAGGCTTCCAGGTCTAACAAGGATAAGAAATACTTTTAGACATGGCTATAGTAAGTAGTATTGTGTTGGTAAAAGTCAAAATAGGAAGATATGAGACAGCAGGTAGTGTGTTGCCTGATTGTAAAGGGATTTAAATATAATCCTTAGGTGATTCACCTTTACTTGGCCGACAAGAGATTTATTTCCACTTTGGTTGCACATTAATGTCACCTGGAAATTGGGAAAAGATGGTGGCTCCATCAAAAGTGAGAAGTATCCAAATATCTGGGATAGAGCTTCCTTATTGACTATCTTGGTAATTCTACTGCTTGGTTTAATTTTAATTTTAAAATTAGAATTTAAGTCTCTGCCAGGGCTGTTGGGTGTCATTGTAGTTTTCAGTGAAGATACTGACAAATATTGTGCAAATGATGGAGGATGGAAGCAGCTGAAGATGTAGACCCCATGAAGTGGTCTTCTGTGAAGTGATAATCTTAACTGAAGCAGAGAGAATGACTGCAGAAATAGACAGATTCAAGGGATATTTTGGTGGTCCTTTTATTATCTACATTAGCCCTTCATTTTCATCATTATATCTATTGTACTTTTAATGAGTTTCAGGCTTATCTACAATATGTAAATAAGTTCAAGACTAGAGAGAGAGAGAGAGAGAGAGAGAGAGAGAGAGAGAGAGAGAGAGAGAGAGGGGGAGGGAGGGAGGGAGAGAGAGAGAGGAGAAACTGGAGAAAAATAGGGTACTGAGATGTTAAGGAATCTTCTCTATATTCAATACAAGGGTCTCTTAAAATTCATCTATTGGTTCTTTGTTCCAGTGGTGGTAAGAGTTGGATCTCTCTGGAAGCATTGGGCAGATCTTCATGGATTGGACCAGTGTCTTTATAGAAGGGCTTGAAAAAACTAGCTAGCTTTCCTCATCCCTTCCCCATGGGAGGATTCTATACCCAACCATTCTGTAGCACATGGAAGACATCATCTTAAAAGCAGAGGGCAAGATTTCATCACGTATCATCAGATTTATTAATGACTTAGTTGGAGGCGAAAGAAAGTTTGACCAGACATGGTGGCATAACAATTATAAGTCTTGAGAGGTGGAGGCAAGAGGATAGGGAGTTGTCAGTCATTGTCACCTACACAGGGATGCTAAGGCCAGCCTGGACCACATGCTATACTGTCTCAGAAAGCCAACCAACCCCCAAAGACAAAATGGAAAATAGAAACAAGGCAGCAATGACACTAACACCAACACCTTGTCTAAGGTATTTTGCTGTAGCTTTGTGAGTGGACAGAGACAGCTGCTTGGAAAGTCCTGGATCAGGCAGGTTGAACTCTAGAATATATTCTTTGGATTTATTGATATGTAATTCAGATGCTGAAAGTCCTATTGGTCACAGAGGCCACAGAGGCCACAGAGGTGTGACTTACTGAATGTAGGGTGAGAAGTGGAAACTCCAGGTTTAGGAAGCTATTTTAAGAGAATTGCTGTACAGGACAGTAGAAAAATTGAGAGTTGTCAAATGACAGATTTTTTTTTTTTTTTTTTTTTGGTAAGGTGAGAGATAGTCTTCAGCTTGTATAACTATTCACAGGACAAATACAAGAGAAAGGTATAAAATGCTCCTTAACAGGTACAAAACTGGTCCAGGGAGAGGCTTACTTCGAAGAATAACATAAATGATGGTAGGCCAATGTGGGAATTCATTGCTTATTCCCTTTTTTATAATTATTTGGTGTAATTCTTCAATCTTGGGCATTAGGGAAGAAAATATTATTTCTCAGTTCTTTTGATTTTCTTCTTGCTTCTTCCTTTTCCAAAGTTCACTTACAACATCACATCATCCTCACATTTCATCCTGATCTCAACAGCTTCATTAACAGTTTCCTTTAGTTGAATATTTTCTATCATAACCTTTTGCATGGAGCTGAGCTATTTGTTTAGCACCCCAGAATTAACCTTATTTTCGAAGTGAGTACAGAGAAGGAGCGGTGTGCTTCAAATTTGAGAAATTGTGTGTGTGTGTGTGATAGATGATTAAAACACATTTAAAATTATTAACATTAGTTTCTACATTATGATGTAGATGCAGTCTTGTAGGTGACCTCTCAAAATCAACAAACCACACAACTTTATTAAAAACAATTGTGTATATGGGGACAGGACACAAGAGTCAGAAAATTGAGTAATTTGAAATACGTGACACCTTGATTTATTTTTGTATTGGTGAAGTCTCCTTAATTTTCTGTCATCGGTGATCCTGCCTAGAATTTTTAATAACATTGGGGTCTGTAAACTTCCATAAATTACAATCTAGTCAAATTATTATTTTCAGTTTGAATGCTGAGCAATTAGTAAATTCTATTCAAGGGTGAGCCATTCTGTTTCTAAGATAACAGAGAATTGGACTTTAAAATTACTGTTTTTCCTTTAACAATTACATTAACACACACATACAAACACACACACACACATACACACCCACACACATACACACACTATACTTTGATCATACCCCCACTATCTTCTTTTTAATCCATTCCTCATCTGCTTCCCCCCAAATTTCCCTCCTACTTCCATATTTGTTTGCGTTTTAAGGCTCCATAACATTTAATTAGGGCTGTTTGCGTGATGGGGTGGGAGCTTTCACAAGGGCAGTTTGTCAGGGCTATACACTGAGGAATATGACTACCTTTTCACCAGCAACTGTTCACTGCCCATGAGAGGGGGTGGGGCCTCATGAACCCCTTTCCCATTCATACTGGACTACTGAAGTGTAAGTTTGTGTGGGCCTTGTGCAGTTAAAAATTTTGGCTGTGAGTTAGTAGGTACAACAGCTATATCATTTGCAGAAGACATCATTTGACAGCTCTCCGCATCCTTTGACTCGGCCCCTTTTCTGCAACATTCCCTTCATCCTGGAGGGGGCGACACAGATCTTTCATTTAGGGTTGAGCATTTAGTCTCAGCACTCTGACCTCTGTGAGTGTCTGCGCTAACACTGACCTGTGCAAAGCAAACACAGGCTTCCTTGAGAAAGGCTGAGAACAGTACTGATCTCTGGGTGTAACTACAAACATTTTGAAGGCAGTTTGACACTACTGACCTTTAGAATCATTGATCCAGTTGTTTTGGCTACTGTAATAAATGGTGAAAGTAGATTGAGAGATGATGACGAATTCTATTTGGTCTTGTTCCAGGAGAGGCTATATGCAATCGCTAAGCTTTTCCAACCTAGGAGACTGTCTTTACATAAGAAAACATTTTTATTCCAGTGTAATTTCCATTCTGAATTTCAGAAACTGAAAAGCAGTCTGAGAAACAGGCCTCAGGGAGCTGAAATGTTCTATGTCTCAAGTACTTTTTAACAATTTCTATACAGTTTCCTTTAAAAAAAAAATCACCCAACTGCAAAAAACCGATTACTCAGGGAGACACCTGATTTCATCTCCGTTCTGCTCTTGACAGACCATGCAATGTATTTCCAACCAAAGAGTTCATCAGTTTGTAGTCGTTCTTTTTTTTTTTTTTTTTTTTTGCTTGAAGATTCTCTCAGGCATCCTACATTTTGCAGTAAGTGAAGGGACGGGTCCTTCAAAGCTTGTCTGTGTCCTGTTACACTGACATGAGAGATTGTTCCTGATTAGTTATCGCGTTACACTGTCATTGTGTTTCCTCTTTCCCATGCTGGCCTCAAACTTGAAATTTCTGCCTCAGCTTCTAGAGTTTGGCTACAGCCCCCTAGCCTGCCTCCTCTATTGCTCTCCACTGACAATGTGTACATCACACAACACCGGAGAAGTTCCTTGGGACAGTTAAGAGCAGTGCAACTCCCATTAGTCTAGGATTGCTCACTTGGTAGCAATACAGCTTTGTGCATGCAGGACCAATGTATGCACTAAGATGAAGATGGGGAATCTAATCACAGCACTTCTTTGTTTTTACTAACCTATGAATTTATGGTAAAAACAGGCTTTCTTGAATAAGTGAAATCACAATTGGATATTAATGACTTATGCTTTATAGAAAGAACACAGATTTGTGAAATTGACACTTTTTTTGTAAAGGCTGGGCTAGTTTTTGAGGTTGAGGTAAGTACACTCATGTCCATTTTATTTTAACCCTGAAAACATCTTCTGAGGCTAATCCTACGCCTGCTACTGTGGTGGGTGTTTTGGATCCAAGCCTCAGCCCTCAAGGGAATCACTGCCTCCTGAGGAAGAAAGACAATTAGACAGTCATATGACAGTGTGATAATTGCCACAATGCTTTGGACCACAGGATGCTTCAGGGACTGAGGAAGAGAATACCAAACTGGAGAAAAAAAAGAGAGACTCATCAGACTTTCAAAGAGCAGAGGACGTGACATTAAACCTTCCACTGGAAGGGCAAGCCAGAATTGCAAGTAGAGAAACAAGAGGAAGAGATTCAAAGTTTAAGGAAAGTGTGCACCAGGGCATAGGAGCATGTGCATTTGGAGAAGGATAAACCACTGTAGATGACTTCAACTTGAAATGCCTCCAGAGTTTACAGATAGGACAGGCCATCACCTGGTACACTTCACGGAAACGTCTTCAGGGAAGAGATTTGATTCAAGTTTACCCTAGAAAGAGAGCCACAAAAAAGTCAAGCAAAATGAGATGTATAAACATTTGAGAAAACCCAAATTATCATCTGAGACATCCTTCTGAAAACTTTTGTGGTCTCAGCAGAGTTGGATGTTTGAGTACACATATTACATAAAGTCAACATCACCAGCACAAAGTTTCCAAACGATTAAAGGTAGTTCACCGTCCACTACTAACACAGAATATTGGGATTCTCTTGAAAGGGAAAGACAATGCCAGACAATAGTCAGAGTTGTAATTCTGGTTTAAGACAACAACTTTAATATGTAATTTCAGTTTAAGGCAATTATTTGAATGTAGGAAGCTATTTTCAGGTTTATTTGCCTTAGGTAAGGATTGTGACAGAATAGTCTGGGAATGGCAGAACTAGCAAGGGAAGGGTTTCTTAAAAAAATCAAATATTAATTGTGTAAAATAAGTCTCATCATTACAGTTCCATACAGGCATATTCTAATTTGTGGTTTCAAATACTTTATTATTTCATGTGCATGTCTCTGTATGCATGCATATACAAGCCATGTCACTCATGGGAAGGTCAGATATGCGTATGTAGGAGTTGGTGCTCTCCTTCACAATGTGGGTCCTTGGTATTGAACTCAGGTGATCTGAGTTGTGGACAAATATCTTTATTCACTGAGTTATCTTGCCAACATTCATATTGTATTTTTATTATATTTTATTCATTATCCTTTCTTCACCTGCCTTCTGAGAGAAGGAAAGAAAAAGGAGGAGGCAGCTCCCTTGAAGAGGGAGGAAAACTTCACAAAAGAGTATCCTTCTCTTGTAGGCTAGGGCTTATATGATGTTTGGGTGGGAGGCTGGCCCAAACCTGGGGTACTGTTTGGCTGGGTAGTGCTAATGGTTAAACTGAACGTGCAAGAATGCTATCAATAGTGTTGGCTTGGGGGAGCTTTGGGAAATTGAAACTTTTAAGTACAGATAACTGGTGCTGTTCCAGCTGGAATCTAATCACAAGAGGAGTGGAGTGAGGACATGGAGTAGTGTTGCCTCTTGGCTATCAAACTCTGAAGTGGGGCCTGAAGTGAACATTGAGTCATGCTCTGGTTCTCACAACTTTCTCATATTCAATTTCCTAATTGTTCCTCTTTCTACTTTCATGTCAGCTTTTTAAAATCTTAATTAATTAATTAATTAATTAATTTTTTGGTCCTTCCTATGATTAGATACACGAATAAGACTTTTCTGATTGGGCAAATGTGTTGATATTTGTCACACCATGTGAATAGTCGCAAAAAGATTGCCTCGGTCAAAAAGAATTGATATAATCAAATCAAGTGGGTAAGATCCACTGTTCTATAGATCCAAGCCAGCCTTATTCCCTCCCTGCTCCAGTCATTGATTCTGTTTGATGAACCAAAGCTTAAAACAAAGATATCATCAGGAATGGAGGCTATGCTCGGATTCAATGGCATGGACATCTGCTTGCCAAGGCCAGCCTAGTTATGACTCTCACTGCAAGCTCCATCTGCCAGGAACAGTGATCAATACGGAATCTCTAGTATGGCACCATTCCCAGGGGTGAACATCCAGCTTTCTGGCAATGAGTTTATTGTTTTCATTGGGAGAAGTGATAGTATTTCGTTCTTACTAGAATCGATACTTTAGACAGGGATTTGCCTTCTTTGTTCACCATGTTTCTGAGAAAACTGTCATCTCTAAAAGTCATAGAATTTATAATATCCAACAATTATAATATTCTACCTGGTACTGCTTCTGATGTCATAGCCAAAGAGGTATGGCAATGGGTCTATGTACAAGGAACTCATTATGGACTTACTATGTTCTCTACCATGTTTGAGCAAGTGGGATAACAGAATGAGGGAATGGCCTTTTGGAAACACAGTTATAGTTGCAGTAGATAGGTAGTGATATATTGCAGGGATAGGATGGATTTTTCATGAAAACCATATATGTTCTGAATTAGCAATCCATATACAGTATTACTTCTCTGATAACCAGTTCACTTGCGCCTAGGAATCAAGGACTGGAAAGGAGAGTGGTACAGTTAGCCATTATCCCAGCTGATCTACTACCAAAATGCTTTACTTCTTGTTCCTGTAGCTTTTCTCTCTAAGCCCAGAGAACTTAATTCCAGCATGGAAGAACAGCAATGATCTCACTTAACTAGAAGTTATGACTGTCACATACCTTGAACTCCTGACGTTTCTGAGTCAATAGAGCGTTATCATCCTGGCCTGGGTGATTGCTTCTGATTATCAAGGGGAAATTGGACTCCTGCTTCACAATGGAGGTAATGATGAGGGAGTCTGGTGTGCAGCATATCCTTTACCTCTAACTGTCACTCTGCTTTGTCACCAAGATCCATGGAAATACACAACAACAGTCCAATCCAGCTCCAACAGAGAGCTGTTCAGACTTTTCATGAACGAAGGCTTGCATTATAACCGCAGGCAAAGAAAGAATTATTATCATCCAAGCCTCTTGCTGACAACAGAGAGAATATAGAATAGACATCGAGATAGAGTACCTATAACATTAGACACATCCACATCCCAAGTTAAAGAAAGGAAGACCATTAGCTGTCATGAATATTTTCTCCCCGATTTTGTTAAGGTTCATGTATTTTATGCAGCTGTTACACTTTCTGTAGGATTTATTTTTCTCTGACAAAAACCATTTTAAGGGAAGAAAGGTCTGTTTTAGTTTTGCTTGAGAATATGTCTGTCTTGGTGGGAAGCATGACAGCAGGAACATGTGGTGATCGCTCACTTTGCTTGTGTTGTTAGGAAGAAGAGAGGAGTGCTGGCACTCCACTTGCTCTCTCTTTTACTCTTTTGGGGACCTTGGTCCATAAAACGGTGCCACCTCCATTCACGGTGGGTTTTTCTTAGTCACTTAAATCTCTCTGTGAATAACCTTATAGCTATACTCAGAGATGTATTTCCATGGTGATTTTACAGTGAACCAAGTTAGTGCCGAAGTTTAACTGTCACCAATAGTATCTTAGTTTCTTCGCATATTCTTCTCATATAACATACAATGTTATGACTTTATATCAGTTTTTAACATTTATAATATATTATGTAAGAATAAAAAGTATCATGCATGAAATTACCTCTTCTTTTGAGGAGGCATTAGTATGTCTTTGGTTGCCTGAGAATGATGGTATCCTGTTAGGTAGAATTGTTAAATTATTATGCACTTATTTTCATATTAAGTTTGATTTAAGTGATGTGCAAGGATACCAAATTGGCACAGTAGTCTCGTGCTGTTTAAATGTGATGCTTAAATTGTGTACATACATACTGTGCACTTGTTCTTTGTAAATTAAAAGAGTTTTCCAATGTGAAGAGCCGGGGCTGTTGGTTGCCTGACAACTGTTAAAGCCAGAAATCAGGTTAGAGTAACCCCAGTCAAGCTATCAATACAACATTTAAACAATAAACACGACTAAAACAAGAACCCCTGGGTTACATGTAAATTTTCAATTGAATGTCCAGTACAAATGCCTGCTGGAATCCTATTGATTTTTAAAATGGGTTTGGTAGTGTTTATCAAAGCTATTTGAGTTCACCGAGTCTACCATCAAGCTATCTACAGCTCAGCAAAGGGGAAGCACGTGAGTGTTCACACATAAATGAGCTGGCATACCGATTTGACATGGAACCAGGGTAGTTGAAGCTGACAATCACAGGTGATTGACAGGACGTGAATAAAGCAATTATTTTCAGTATCTCTACTTTGCAATTACTTTCAAATGTGAAAATGGATAATTAGTTACTAATTCATATATATGTGTGTGTGTGTGTGTGTGTGTACATATGTATATCAAACCCTCAGCATTTAAGCAGGGCCAGACCTGGTGGTATTATTTTGACATTTTCCTTCATATTTTCAGTTAACCTTTCAAATGCCTATGTCCAGCCCAAATTAAATAGAAATTGTTTTTCATAGGTTTCCTGAGATCTTGCACTGTAGGTTGAATTTTTATTTTTTCAATTCAAATGGTTCTTTTTAATTTTCCTGATATCTGAAATCTGTGAATTGAGAGGCTATTTGAATTCTACTGTCAAGCTATCTCATATGGATTTGTTTGGCTCTGTGTTCATTCTATATATAGACGACCTTTTATTTACCTCTTTAACCTAACTCCAGTCCTATCCAGGATAAGGTTACGGCATGGGTTCACACAGAGGGCTTTGTGAGAGTGGATGCAATGGATGCTAGAAGTCATAGTAACATCTTTTATGCATTTGTTTGTAGGAAAGAATGGTATATGTAAAATCTAAGTCCTTCTCAGGTACTGCTAACAGTGATTTATAGGGTGTGTGTGTGTGTGTGTGTATGTGTGTGTGATTCACATGTGAGAGTGAGTGTATCTGCCTGTGTGCATGGAGGCCAGAGGATGGCTTTGATGTCTTCCTCTATTACTCTTTTCCTTACTTCTTTGAAGAAATGTTTCTCCCTGAACCTGGAGTTGTGGTTTTGCCTAGCTGGGAAGCCAGCAATATCCAGCCATCTTCCTATCTTTGACTCCTAAAGGACTGGGGTTAGAAGTGTGCACAAGAGCAGTCCCAGCTTGTTATGTGGATAGTGGAATCCAAAACCAGGCCCGCAGCAAGTCGTCTTAGCCTGTGAGCTGTCTCTCCAGCCTTCATTTGTAGAATTTTAACTGAGTACCGAGGACAGAAATGAAGTTGTTATCTTAACAATATAGGCTGTATCAAAGCTGATTTTGTGAAACATTTACTGTCACTGAATTAAAAATCAGTCAAGACGTGAAGGAATTTTCTTTAATTCTCTTTACTTGGTAATTTACTAGCAGAGACCCAGTGTATTGTATAACACATATTAGGAATATTTAGCACAGATTAACAAAGACTGACAATAATATAGCATGCTATATAATTAAGCCTGTATGCATAAATGGTACAATTCATTTAAAGAGAGTTCACTACATCTGTGACATTAATTTCTAAGTCTCAAGTTCCAATTTCTAGTATATGTGTTGCTTTTCAGTGCAAGACTCTAATTTCCTAGTTGCTTAATGTGACACTAATAATTTAAAACTTGAAATATGTTCATATCATTTTACCTTAAAGAAAATAATTCCTTGAGGACAATTTATTTCATGTTTTACGTCAATTTACTTCTTAAAAATTCCTTTTTTCCCCACTATATTTCTGTCACGTTCTTCTATTTTTCTTGCCTGCCTATTCTATCCCATTCCTTGTACCTCTTCCTCTTATTTGGGTTTCATAAGTAAATGAACTCTCAGCTAGAAAAAACAATTCATGTTTCTTATAGGTACTTAAGTCTTCAATAAGAAAAATGGGAATGTAGCCCAGTCAGTAGAGTGTTTGACTGAAAACTCTAATTGCAGAAATGGGGCATGATAACATACACAGGTAATCCCAAGTTTCAGAAGCAGAAGGATCCGAATTCAAGGACATCTTTGGTACTAGATAGTGAATTTGAAGCAAGCCCGAAGTACATGAGTCCAGAGGGACTGTGAAAGGCAGCCTGATTTCTGGTTGAGCTAGGTTTGAAACCCTGGTGATCCTGCAGGGGACTCCTGCAAGGGACAGTAGGCATTTTCCTACGCTCCCAGACACCAGGCCCTTGACAGTAGGCCTCCATAGATTTGTGTCTTCCGTTATGCCCCTCCACAGGTAGAAGGTGTGACTACAGGTCATGGAGCCTCAAGACAAATCTCCATATTAATGAAGTACCTAAAGGTCAGAAGAGCTTAGCCAATTAAGCTTTCCTTCCCAGAGTCTCCAGCTTGCAAAAGGTATTTAACTTCAGGCTCATCCTGAGAAAAAGGTGTACAGTTTCTCGTCTACTTTCTGCCATGACAATTAACATCTTAAAACCACAGACTGTTTCTTTTTCATCGGGATCTGCCATGGAGAGAAATGGAGAAAGCCTTCCCCTACAGAGTTGCCTTCTAGTCTCCTGTAGAAGACCTCTCTGCGTTTCCAGCCATGATGAACACTAATCCAAGCAAGCCACTGAGAAAAAGCCAAGGGAGACTCTCCTGAGGGGCACAGTTGGAGCTTCTCTCTTCTCTCCCTCTCTCCTCTTCAGCAGTGGGCCAGTCTAGCCCGTGGGCCCCTACTTTGTTCTCAGCTCTTCTGCGGCTTCCAACGGTGCCTAGGTGCCCAAGAGCCTAAGAACCAGAAGGTCCGCTGCTGCCCTGCAGGTCCAAGGACCAACTCCCACCCCCTCCCCCAGCTAGCTCCGGCTCCTCCAGGACCTCAGACTGTGTTCCCCCATCCTCGGAGTGGTGTCCCCACAGCCCAACACCAGCCTGGCCCCAGCATGGGATGAGTGCAGTCAAACTTCCAGCACCTCTGCCTCCCCTAGCAGTCCCAGCCCCTTGGCGGGGCAGATGCGGGACTCCCCCTTCCCCACTTTTACCCAACAAGTCAGAAAAAAACAACAAAAAAGAAGTGGATGGAGGTAGACTGACTGAAGGTTGATAACCAGGCCCTTAATTCTCCCTGGCCCTCAGTCTTAAGGAAGATCCAGTGCTGTGACTCAGATTTGAGATATTCCCCCAAGCCCATATGCTCACGGCTTGGAGACAGACCAAAATTCCACTAGACTTTTCATAAGGTTAAATCTCCATTCAGAAAAATTCAGAGAAAACTATTTAAACATTTTATCAGAGATGTTCTATATTTCTTAAAAAGATTGTAAATTATGGCTCAAATATTGAATCTTTTAAAACAAAATAGGAACATTTTGATATCTCGAAGCTTCCCTTCATACTATTCCACTCTTTATTGTATTATTATGATGTTTTCACACACATACACACATCCATATCACTACATTTTGCTCCTCAGCCACCCTTCCTCCTCTCTCTTTCTATTTTCTTCCTGTTCTCTCTCCTCCCTCCCTTTTTTCTATGCAATGTTTTGTGCTTTTGGCATCTTGACCAAAGTGCACTGTGGAGAAGTTTTTCTCTGATCATGTCTAGCTGCTGGTCTAATTCTTTGACCATGATACACCATGGACAAGTTTTGTTGTTGTTTTGTTTTGTTTTGATCATGTCTGGCTGAGGTTTTTAGCATCCTGACCACTGTACACTGTGGACATGTTTATCTTTAATCATGTCTGGGTGGGATCTAGCATTTTGACCATGGTACACTGTAGGCAGGTTTTTAATCTGATAATGCCTGGCCGATGTTCTAGCCCCTTGACCATGGTACACTACGGAGAGACTTTTCTCTTGTCATGTCTGCCTGAGGTTCCATCACCTGTGCTTGGATGATCGTTTCTTTTTTTAGATTTGGAAAATTCTCTTCTATGATTTCATTCCGTATTTTTTTTTTATGACTTTACTCTTATCTTAGCTTCTCCCTTTGTTCCATGAGGTCTTAGGTTGGGTCTTTGGTCATTTCCCAGAGTTCTTGGAACTTGTGGGCATGATAGTTCAACCCTTTTCTTTACTGATAATTAGTACAATATTTTCTTGTCCTTCGTTCCTGATTTGACTTCACCTACTTAGTCTGGTTCACTGTTGATGCTTTCTGCTGTGTTTTTAAAACTTGATACATTGAGTTTTTTATTTCCAACTTTTTTCAAATTTTCATATTCCTTGCTTATCCCACCCTTTTCTGGCATCATGTTGTACATTGTCGGTTTTCTGTTCTAAGTCCTATGTGAATTTTCCTATTTCATTCATCTGCTTTTCTGTGTCTTCTTTGGGGTCATTGATCATTCTCATAAACAAACTTTTGAATTCTGAATCTGGCATTGTATTCATTCTGCTATCTTTGGGCTCAATAATTGAGAAGCTATGATCTCTGGGAGGAATCATATTGCCCTGTTTCTTTTTCATGTTTCTCTCTGTTGCAATTTGTGTGTTTGTTCATGTTCTCAGCTTTATTAGAATATCTTCTTAGGGAGTTTCTTAGTTAGGGTTTTATTACTGTGAAGAGACAGCACAACATATATATATATATATATATATATATATATAAAACCAAACCATTTCATTGGGGCTGGCTTACCATTTCAAAGGTCCAGTGCATTATTATTATGGCAGGAAGCATGGCAGCCTGCAGGCAGACATGGTGCTAGAAAATGAGGTGAGAATTTTACATCTTGATCTGAAGGCAGACAGGAGGTAACTGTATTCTGCAGTCAGCCAGGAGAAGACTCTGATTCTACACTGGGTGGAGCTTGAGCATAGAAGACCTCAATACCCACCTATACAGTGACATACTTCCTCCAACAAGACCACACCCATTCTAATGAGGCCACACCTCCTATTAGTGCCACTCCTTATGGCCAAGCATTAAAACATGAATCTATGTGGGCCAAACCTATTGAAAACACTATATTCATGGAGTCTCCATATTCTTGTAGCGATAACATAATGCAAAATGCATTTAGCCCAACTTTAAAAGTCTCCATAGCCTATCACAGTCTCAGCAATGTTTAAAAGTTCAAAGTTCAAAGTATGTTTGGAGATTCATGCAATCTCTTTCTTTTTTATTCAATATTTTATTTATTTACATTTCAGATGCCATCCCCCTTCCCCATTTTCCCCCACTCATTAATCCCCTATCCCGTTCCTCCTCCTCCTTTTTTTGCCTTTATATTGTTTAAATCACATGCAAGTATTAAGGTCAGTTCTAGGTTGAGGAACTAGCAATACAATAGATGCAAATAGTCCAGGAATAAGGAAGACAATAAACTTAGATAATCAAAGAACATGCATGACAATAAACAGAGTCCTGTGATTACTATTTCTAAGGGCTTATCAGGATGATCAAAATATCTGAGCCTACTTCCCTGTCCTAGTCCAAAGTCATTTTCATGCCTGAAGCTTACTTCTTTGTTCTAGCTTAAGATTTAGATTTCTGCCTAAAATTATTTCTTTGTTCTAGCCTAAGATTTAGATTCCTGCCTGAAATTTCATGCAATCTCTTAACTGTAATCCTTTATAAAATAAAAATAAAAAAGCAGGTCACATATTTCCAATATCATGGAATATAGATTACCATTCCAAAATGTCATTGTGAGGAAATACCAGACCAAAAAGTAAAACCGAAAACCAGCTAGGAAAACTCCAAACTCTACATTTCCAGGTCTGATGTCCAGCTTCTTTTAGTTTTGTTGATTGTAATGTAGAGTGAAAAATTATAGATACTGGGTATATAGAATCCTTTTGAGACATATAAAATATTCTTTAGGCTTTTTTTTATAAAGACATGGAGAAACCGAGCCATGAAACAAGTTAGGAATGTGGAAAGACCAGTCACCATTACTGGAACTGGCCTATCACAAAGAGAAAAGAAAGAATGCAAGTGAACTAGGTGGAACCAAGCTGAGAACCAAGTTGAGAACCAAGCTGGGAACCGCAGTGACAGGGCAAGGCCGAAGTAACGGGGCAGGACCACATTCTTGAGAAAGATAAGCGTACAGAGAGCTTTCACCTGACCCTGACTCATGTAGGTTGGGTTCCTTTGGAATGTTTCACTATTTTTATGTTATACCACCCTAACAACCCCTCATTCCCCTCCCCATTCCTTGGTTTGTGGTTTTTCCCCTTAAAAACCCTTCTCAAACTGGCTGTCGGGGTCAATTCAGCTCCTGCGTGGGCATACGAATTGACTGGCAGCTAGCTGTCATGCCCTAATAAACCAACCTCGCTATTGCTCCGGTACACGGTGTCTTGAGCAGATTACTGGGTGGTCGCGACTTTCTGAGACTTGAGTGAGGGTCTCCCCTCTGTGGAGGTCTTCAGTAACACTATTTTTTTCCCTTAGGCTCATTCTAATCCCTGTTAGCAGCTTTCATTGGCATGTATCCCATGGCTCTGGTATCTCTAACATCTTGCTGTATCCAAAGCAATTTCGACTTCACAGGTCCTTGTTCCAATGTCTGGGATCCACACATGATCTTCTGGGTTCCTCCAAGGGGCATGTGTCACTTCTCCAGCTCTGCTCTCAGTAGCACTCTAGGCTCTTGCTGAGTCCACTCTACTATTTCTGCTGTTCTCAGTGGTCATCCCATAGTACTGGTATCTTCAATATGATAGGATCTTCTGCTGTAACTAGGCTGAGCTTTCACCAATAACCTCTCATAAGCCCCCTGAGTAATGGCTTCTCCCTATCTTTGTTCCTACATCTGTTTCGATGTGACAGTTTGTATAACTACAGTCCTATGTTGTATCTCCTACTGAGATTTCAACTGGTGTCAGGACACATATTTACTGTTTAGTCCTTTAGACTTGTGGCCATGCTATACATCAGGGTATAAGTAAACTCCATGTGGTCAACAGCTTCATCTTATTTACTGATACTTTCAGGACCAAAAGCAGTGCTTAGTTTATATCATCTATGCACTTAGCAGCCTTTAGTCTAAATTGTATCCCTTCTCAAAGTTTCTAAGCCCAGAAATTGATCAGAGACAAACTGGGGATAGAATTTTTCTATAAAGATAGTTAAATTAAAATTAGGCCATTCAGATGGGGGCTTGATCCAGTCTGGAATCCTAACAGAAAGAGAAAGCATGTTAACAGATGCGTACAGAAGTAGACCACATGAAGACATGTGGAGAAGATGGACATCTATGTCGAGAGGAGAGGCCTGGATCAGAACTTCCCATACAGAAGAAACCAACCCTAAATCTTTGATAGCAGACCTCCATTCTCCAGAACTGTGGGAAAATTAATTTCTGTTAAAAATTATTTTAAGTTAATTTTGACTTATTATTATCATTGAGAAAGATCTCTTGCTCTCTCTCTCTATACACACACACACACACACACACACACACACACACACATATATATGTATATATAGTACGCTTTAAGCAACAGTAATTTTTTTATATGTGAAGATTTTTTATTGAATATTTTATTTACATTTCAGATGACTGGCAAACACACACACACACACACACACACACACGGTCTTTCTCAATATCTATCTATCTATCTATCTATCTATCTATCTATCTATCTATCTTGAGAAAGACCGTGTGTGTGTGTGTGTTTGCTAGTCTTAAATTACTGTTGCTTAAAGCATCTACTACGTATGCTAAATTAGTGAGTAAATGCTATGTGACATTTTGTAAGGATAACAGATAATGGAAACTTACTGATAAATTCTTAATAGAAACTTTGAAGAAGGCATGGAAATAACATATTGATTTGGTGTGAGGAATTCCAGTACAGCCACTGAGGGCTTTAGTCCAACAATAGAATTAAAACCTTGTGTCTTGGAATAATTTCACCTTGTTGATGTCTGAAGATGTAATGCCCTGCAACTTTGGAGTTCATGATGATGAACTAAGAGGAGACAAAAAAAGGAAAGTGACAGTGATGTGGCGTTTGAGGAAAAATCACTGTCATTGCAGAGTTTGGGGTAGTCAAGAATGCCAGTTGAGTTGGGGAATCTTCACTAGAGTTGGGGAGCTCAGATTGAAAATTGGGGAGAGAAAATAGGTACGAATGCAATCATCAAAACAAACAAACAAACAAACAAACAAACAAGCCTCTACCTGGGAGAGACACAGTGGGAACATAATCCTGATGTTGTAATAACAGCTGACTCCTAAAAGGGTGTAAAGAGAAACTCACAGGAAGGATTGCAGGCAGCATATCCATAGACATGAAGGGAGGGACGAACAGCCACAAATGAATAGAACAGTGGCATAAATCAATAAGTAACATGCTGGCAAAGCAGTAGGCAAGAATGCCCCAAGACTCTCCCAAATGCCAAGGGTCAAAGAGCAAGCTTCGATTTTGATTGAATGTGTTGGAGACAAAACACAAGGGCTGCTTTTGACCTCCCTGCAGCCTGTCTCTTGAAACAGATGGCATAGTGCTGACTGCAGACAATAAAAAGAATGCAAAGCATTTCGGTCCTGTTTTGCTTTCATATTCATTGCCCCCTCCCCCACACAAATCAGTTTGAAGTTGGAAACTAGCAACATTGTGATAGCTGTGTGTGTGTGTGTGTATGTATGTTTTGTTGTTGTTCCAATTGTTTTTAAAATGCTGGAATCTCAGTCCCTGAAGGATACCTCTGGACTGTGAAAGGCTGTGTAAACAGGAAAGCAGACTGTCAGCATCCGTCCTTGGAGGAAAGTGGAAATAACAAAGTGAAGATGGTTAAAGATATACAGCCTTGCATCAGTGTTCCAAAAGGCTGAAAGAGGCTTCATAAGAATTACGTACTATTGAGCCTGCAGTTTATTATTATTAAACAGATTGTTAAGCAGATGGTTTACACACACTGAGAAAATGAAGTGTTGGTCGTTCATTGACATCCATTGTCACCACCCGCTGCTGCGTCCGGTTTTCATGACTTCCGCATCACTAAAAGTGATTCATAACAAACCACGCTCATCCTTGTTTTGGAAAAGTTACCAACTGGGGGATGAGCATAGCATCTGAGACATCATTTATCTTGGATTTATTAAGGTGTCTTTGCCTAATGATACCCATTCAACTGCCTACTGAATATTTCATTCCCCCAACACAAGATGCCTGACCCACTGTAGGCAAAAACACTGATTTTTGTAAACTCCCCTCTCCTGCAGAAGATTTTTCTCTCTGTGATTTAGCAAAGAGACCTGTTTGCCAGTCTCCTGCTAATCTTTGCTGTAAACCTTGGTGCTTTCACTTTCTTTGCCTCCAGAGTACTGTGATAATGTTGCGATGAGGTTTTGTCTTGCACTCAGTGTTAGAGATCTGTGCTCTTGGCTGAGGTAGAGTCTCCCTGTCTCTTTGGTGTTCACAGCTATCAGAGTTGCTCTAATTGGAACTGCAAAGTTCTCCACAGCCTGTTCCTGTCTTTCTCAGTAAATATCTGCCTTTTAGCAAACTACATAAGGTGATTTTGCTACCTTAAGACCTTCTTTACCTTGGTTGGAACACATCAAACATTTGGTTCTTTACCCCCGCAAAGGCTCTTCTTGTTTTCTGCATCCATCTCCTTTTCTGCTGATCACGTTCTTCTTCAGCACTCAAAGCCAAGCCAAGCTTTTGAGAAGACAGATCAGATTCCTTCAGGCAGAGCTGACTGTTCCTTTCTATTGATGGCCACACAACCGTGCATTTCCACCGTATGATTGTGTTGACTAGATGGGTGGAGGGCAGTTCTCTCCTGTTCCTGCTCCTCTAGCCTTTGCGATGTTCAAGACATAGACTATCAAACATAGTTCTTTCTCTTCCTGTGGTTCCTAAGACATTGTATATGTGTTGCCCATTGCCTATTCAGTGTTAAAAATCAGGACAGAAAGGAAGCATCTTTTTCCTGCAAGATAAAGGAATTTGAATTCTTACCTGATCAGTGATATCGGCAGAATAAAACTTAATTGACGGCTGAAACCATGTAACCTTCCTCTCTTCTTCGTCTTCCCCTACCACCACCAACACACTTTCCATTTTTATTTGAGATATATAACCCAAGCTACTCTCTAATTCTGTTTTTTAAAAGACATTTATTCCACGTGAATACACTGCCATTGTCTTCAGACGCACGAGAATAGGGCATTGGATTCCCATTACAGAGGGTTGTGAGCCACCACGTGGTTGCTAGGAATTGAATTCAGGACCTCTGGAAGAGCAGTCGGTGCTCTTAACCACTGAGCCATCTTTCCAATGCTCTACTCTCTAATTCTAACCCATCTTGCCTCAGCTTCCTGAGTGCTAAGACCACAGGTGTGCCCCACCATACCTGGCTCTCAGGTTATTTCATTTCAGACTCGATATGTTTCTTTATCATCATCTGTCTTTTGCAACATTGTTTCAACTCAGAGTAAAAGGATATCACTTCCATTTTACAGTTACCTCTGGTGCTTTTACTTTCATCTTGTGCCATCCTATTTGATTTTGGAATATATGTTTGTATGTTGTTTGTTCTCTGTGTTATACATGTATCAAATATGTCATGTATGATATAATATATCATCATATATATAATATATAATACGCGCAAACTGAAAAAAGAAGCTCTCTGTAGCACTTATACATGGGAATAAACCTAAACATTTAGAGAGCACTTTGACCACAGGTTCATTTAGCAAAACAACAGCAGTTGTTTCTTCCCAAGGCCTATGGCCTCTCCAGTTATGGGCTTTTGTCTAGAGTTTCAATATCATACATGAATTACTTTTTATGGATGAGTTTCTCAGATCAAATCTGAAAGTAGTTAGTTATTCTCATAATATCCATGACACTATTACATCAGTTGGCATACCTTACCTAAAAGCACTGAGGACTTATCTCCTGGCACTATGAAAACTAGCCAGCAGGGAGCAAGTTTACAGATCAGTTCTAGCTTTATTTGTTTATGTCCTACAATCAAAATGTGCTGTGTCTTTAGCAATAGGGTGTTATCATTTAGTTCTGGCGAGCAACTGAGGGCACTGGCAATAGTCTATATTGTTTTGGGGTTAGCCTACCTGGCTAGCAATTCACAGGGAGATAGACATGCTTGATATTGGGATTTTTCATTTAATATCTCACAAATCCTGAGAATGACGTTATATGTGTGACAGTGATAATTAAAGAAGAGATCGTGAGTTTGACAGGGAGCTGGGGGACACAGGAGGAGTTGTGGAGGGAGGGGATGTACAATTGACGTCAATACAACACTCACGTGTGGGATTCTCAAAGTAATGTATTTGAAATATGCCTTTAATTAGCTTACAAAGAAGTGAGTTTTTATATGGCTTTTAAAATGCATGCTTAACTTTGGTTAACCCTCTCCCTTCCCTTTCTTCTCTTCTACCTGTCTATTCTAATCTCTGCTTTAACCGTTTTACCCCCAGTAACCACTTCTTCTTTCACATCATGCATGTTTTACTATCCCCTCCCACTCCTTATAGCCTCTTCCTCTCCCGCATCCCCATGTGCTGTTCTCCATTTCTGGCCTCTACAGGCATTCCAAATCAAACAGGCAAATCTACGAATTCAAAGTGAGAGTCCTCGTATCAGAGAGAACATGTGGCAATTGTCTTTCAGAGCCTGAGTTACCTCATTTGGTTGAATATTTTTCAGTTCCACTCGTTAAGAAAAAACAATTTTATCATGATTTAATATATGTGGACAGGAATACTCTATGCTTTTATATTATTAAAATATTTCAATTAGGACATTTAAGTGTATATTTTAGCAGAACTGAATTACAGTGTTAGGAGCTGTCATCATTATTTCCAAAATATTTTCATTATTCAGCAGTAACCCACAACTATTAAATGTAAGTCCCTAATCTTCCTCCAACTTCCAGAAACTTGAATCCTCTTTAAGCATCTACAAATTTATGTTACAGGTTCTTCATACATGTGAAATAAGGAGGTATTTTCCTTTTTGTGTTTGGTCTTTCTTATTCAGCATATCTCTAAGGGTCCCCAATGTGGTGACACATACCAAAGCTAACTTCCTTTCCAAGGCTGAATGATACGCCATCTATTTGTTTTTTCCACTCATCTGTTGATCTTTGCTCAACATTTAATCACCTCACATTTAATATTGTATTACTAGGACCTCTGAAGAACACCCAGCAGAGACTTTTGGGGGAGTCTGTGTGGACCTGCTCACTCAGCAGAGAGAGCCAGGGACATACAAAGTCCATCTGTTCTGCTGCTCAGGGTGCATGATGTAAAGCAGTGGAGAGGTATTCTTGTTAACGTCCCTTGTCCTATGTATAATTCACTAATTTCAGTCTTCTCCCTTTCCCCTTGACACTCAGGTTAAAGAACCTACTATGTGCTGTGCGTCTCTCTATTCTTATCCCCTCCTTTTCCATGCCCCTGCCTTCAAGGCTGTAACTCTTTATCTCTGTCATTATGAGAAGCAGTCTCATGTGCTTATGACATCTGGAGGCTTGGGGATACAGTTCCTAGGGGACAGAGTCAGGACTAAGTTTTGGACCTGACTGAAGAGGCTGAGCCTAACCTTCTCTATTGGGTCATTGCATGTCACTGCTAACCCCTGGCCCATTCTCTATGCTGATGGTGATCTCTTCAGTTTACTTGTTCTACAGATTCTAGCTCCTTAGCCTCTTAATGGAGATTCTCTAGAGAGCACACCCAGATCTTGTTGCCAACACCTCTTCAACATTAACTTGTCTCTTAACTCCCTTAAATGGTTTCTGCCCCGTTATTTCTCCAGTGACAATCTTAAAGATCATCCATGAAAGTAGCTACGCTTTCTAATGACATGGTCAAAGTCTTCACCCTTTGCATTCTGCCTAAATCTTGGGGCATCATTTGTATATCTGTATTATTTGTATATCTCAACTCTTGATTGGTGTGATCAGAAGAGTAACTTTTTATATCTGCCATGGATGGCTTTTGTATAGAAATCCCAGTTTTGCTGAGTTTTCTTCCTCAATTTTTTTGGGGCAGTGGGAGAATTTTCAAGGAATGGTTTAATGGTGCAGGGATTTTATTCTGGTTGTTGTGAGTCTCATTAGCTGTTCAAACAGTATGCCACTGAGGTGTCATCTTTCAGCATATCCTTTCTTGTTTCTATTCTTGATACTTTATTGTCATCTTCTACAGTCATGCAGGCATCATCTTCACTACCAGCAGCCTTGATGGCATCCTATTTTCTTGAATACTGATGTCTTCTGCTGGTGACAGTTGTTGATTCTTGTACTGTCTTAGGAGGGGGTCATTCCTTGTCTTAAACAGCCCCTCTCAAATTCAGAAGCGTTCTTCAGTAGTTACTACAGTGACTTCTCTTGTGGGTCAAATGCAGACTTTAGTCTAGCCTGGCTCTCAGGGAATACCTTGCCGGTAGTCCTCAGGGACAACTTTGCCCCACGAAGAGGGCTCCCGTGGGAATTCATACTTTCACCAATGTTGGTTTCATTTCCTACTTTGGGCTTTACTAGCTTTTGTCTCTATTTTTATGTGTGTGCCATCTAGCTTAATTGGCTCACATGTAGGTAGTGCATTAGATACTCCAGAGCCACATCCTTAGAATACAGAGAATGAAGGGAAACCATCTCTGTTCTAGCTTCAGTTGTAGGACTTCAGGGATATTGTCTTGGGTTCCAATGGAACAGAAGGTTTAAAGTGACTTTGTCTCTACTGATTTTGCTGTAGATTTTAGATCTTGAGGGTTCTTGAAAGTTCTCAATGTATTAAAATTCTGACCTCCAGCGTGGTGTTATTGAGAGGTGGTGGAAACTTTAGGAGGTGGGATCTACAGAGAAGTCTTGGGTCATTGTGACCATGTCCTGGAGGGGAGGGAATAAAGGACTCTATTACTTTCTCTGACTTCCTAGTTGTTACAAACTGAACAACTTGTTCTATCAGGCACCACTGCTGTCATGCACTGTCTCGGCAGAGCTCAAAAGCAATAGGACCAACAGACTGTGGAATGGAGCCTCTAAAGTGTTAACTCCCAAGTAAAAGTTCACCTTCTTAATTATTGCAGTACTTATAATTGAACCTAGAACTTCATACATGTTAAGCAGGGAGCTACAACTTTTTATATCCCTGCTCATCATATACTTAAAAAGTTGATTGTCTCAGGTGTTTTGATACAGCAATGGAAGGCTGATGCACATAGACCTCATATTCCAAACACTTGCATTTCCTCTTATTTATCTCTTTCTATTCTGCCCCTCCCTTTCCTCCTCATTTTCTTTCCTTATTTAGTCATTTATAAAGCTGTTTTTCATTGTCTCCTTTGCTGGCATCTCTGTCTTTAATCTGTAAAAGCAAGATTCTTTCCTAGCTTCTCTCGTCTTTATTTCTCATAGTTCACTATTTCAAATGCAGCCCTGTGAAGCTGATTAAATAGATACAGTTTTGACCTTCTCCTCTAGATATTCACTGATGGAAGTTCACTTACATCACCCAAATGTCTGGCACATAAGCTCTTTCAATCAGTCTTATCTGGAGCTACCTTTTCCGGGTTCAGGTATCTGAGACATTGCATGTTCTGAGGCTTTTAATATTAATATACTATGCACTAGTATATTGGCTGAACTAATATTCATTGCAGAAAGAACATGTCCTTTTAGTAAGCCTGAATCAATGACATGGCTACACCCTTGACCACAATTTGACTTTGGAATGCTCTGGAATTGGGGCTTTTGAACCTTGGACTTGCTCATGGCTTTGTTTCCTGAAGGCAGGCACTGATCCTTGGATACTGTTCTTAAGTTCCACAGCCCCCATCGGCTCCAGATCCTTAAGCCACAGACACCATAACTTCAAAACATTTGGGCAGAGATGCAATAGTTTTACTTAAGATGACTGCAGGGAGAATTCTTGGAATAACAGGAACTCATAATATATCACCTTGAAGATTCCTACCAGCTTTAAAAACTGGTGATTTAGTAGAATAAAAAGTTTAATGTTTTCATAGATGGCTATAATCTCTTGATTTAGCTGAAGCTCTTTGTGATTTTATATATGCATCTGGGCTGATGTTTATTTTCTTTATGGATTTGTTTGAAAAAAGTGGCTTGCTATTTGCAGCTTCAGTGGTTCTCAGTTTACATGGATTATTGGCTTAGATATTTGTGTTGGTTGCAAACCTCCTGATTAGCGACATGGCTAGTACTGTCACTTCCCATCAACCCTGCTCTCCCTTTCCTTTGAACGAGTAATATTTCTAGCTGGATACCCAGTAGCTTCTCTGACCACCTAGCGTCTTTAGATCTGGCTGCTACTGAGTTACAAATATGAAGAAAATGTGATCAGGGCAGATACAGTGGGAGACAACTGGACTATAAACTTAACTTGAAGATTCTAGGGATGGATGAATGTTGGGTCTCTACATAAGACATTCTTCCCTTACTTAATCTATTAGTCTAACTAACACTAGGTCTTGATACTTAAATTTGTATTTAAAAATATTCAATAGATTTTACCTTCATCCTTATAATCTTGCAGGAGAGAACTTACCTTCTGTGTATTATGTTGGCAATCACAATCTTAATAGGCAAATAGTTATATAAGAAAGTGTATCCAATAGAGGGTCCTGGAGCCTGGGCAAGTACAGGTTTTAAAACAAAGAAGTGAGGGTGTCCGCAGGAGATAAGACAGAGCGTTATGTGAGCCTTCGGACATAAGGCATGGCTGAGGGTCTGAATACTTACCCACCTTAAGGAAAAATGTAATAAATATGTAAATGGAAAATAAACAATTAGCTTTGGTCAAAACCATGGAGTAAAAAATAATCTCTGTCTGTGTTAGCTATAGCAGTGTTACAATTTATAGGAAACACACACACATCCACACACAAACATCCACTCACATATGCACACACATACACACAGAAGCACACATGCACACACACCACACACAGAAACAACACACACACACACACACACAGACATACACACACCACACAGACAGACACACATACACAGACATACACACACCACACACACATACAGGCACACAGACACACACACAGACATACACACACCACACACACATACAGACACATAGACACACACACACCACACACACATACAGACACATAGACACACACACAGACATATACACACCACACAGACAGACACACAGACATACACACACCACACACACACACACATACACACACATACAGACATATTCACACCACAGACACACACACATATACACACACATACACACACACACACACACACACAGCGACATCCCCCACCCCAACACGGACACACAGATGCATACTTACCACCCCCATGACCTAGGAAACATATATATGTGACGTCTGCTGCGTGCCCATTATCAGAAGAGGAAGATTGTCTTTCTCCTGGGAGAAGTCTTTTTTGACTAACCGAACTCTGCGAAGGCCATTTGCATCCCAAGGATGGCATTCCTGCAGAGATCCCAATTCTCAGGCCTCACTTCCAGAAAGAGCTAGCAATTTTGGACCTTGCTCTGTGCATCAAGTGTGATGTAAGAAGCTTTGTCTAAACCTCCCAGCCAGCCTTCCAGTTAACTATTGTTATTCCCATTCTGCAGTTGAGAACACTGAAACGTGCTGAAAGAAACTGATCTGTACCCAGCGGGCATGACATACAAATTCAGCCATAGGTCTCTTCCCACAGCCTAGTCTTCTGCCTAGGAAGGTGGTGCTGAAACCCACATGGACACCTGCTGGAATGGAGACATCACTGGTCCCATGTGATTTATCTGGGTGCTTTCTGAGTAGGGAGGAGATGCGAACATGACCATAGACCAAGGTTATTCCCAGGAAACGAGTCTTTACTTTGAGGCATTACAGCGAGGGAAAGAGCTGGCCTTGTTCTGGTTTATGATCCTTGTGGAGGAAGCTCTTTTTAATGCAGGTGAATGAGTCTAAATATTCTTAAATAGTCTCTTATTCAGATACAGAAGCCGAGAAGATGGAGAAAATCAGATAAAAGACTACCATTAGAAGTATGATATAGGGTGGATTCATCACGAGATTAGTCATAGATGGTTCATGTCTACATCCAGGTGCAGGCGAGAAGCGGCCAGAGAACAGTGCCACCACGTGGTAGGGAAAGGAACAGCAACTGCAACACCTGGAAACAGACCTAACCCTAGGGATGGCAGCCTTTCTTAAGGGAACTCCTGGTGACTCCAGTAAAGAGAGATGCCATAGGAATTCAAGTCATGTGGAGAATGCTTGCTTACCAGCACAATACAAATGAGGGCTCAATGCAGCTTGGGAACAAAAGAGTATTATATTGACATAGCCACTTGAGCTCTTAGCTATTCCCAAGCCCAACAAAAAGAAAGTCATTTGCACAACCAGACAGGCAGTAAAAGCTGATCTGATTGATTTTCCTTGAGTGATTCTCTCAGCCATCACCCACAATCCCGGATGTCTCAGAAAGCTTAGGAAAAAAAATCTACTTTGGGTTTAGGAGAGAGGGCGGAAGCAGTAAAGACTAGGTCAGCAATAGAGATCCGGGCTGCAGGCAGCACATGAAGGAGATGAAGTGACTCGGTGCCTACCCAAACCTGAGATGTTTACAGCTGGGCTCTGACTACAGACTGAGACAAAGCTTCAGACTTAGGCACATGTGTTCTGATCACAGACTCAGTTCTATCCTCCACATCTGTGTCTTAAAACACTCCTGCTTCTTGAGGTAAACTGGAGGCATTCCTTCCTTTTAACTTGAAGAGTTGAGGTCAAACAGAGACAAAGGGTAGGACAGGAGTCCCTGAGATGCTTGATCAAGAAGTCCCCTAAGTCCTTGCTGTAAGAGCCAGGTGCCTTGAAAGGTCCTGTTTACACCTGGCCAGAGCTGTTAGAGCTCTGGAGGCTGTGGATGGTTCTTGTCTATCATCTGCTGAATAAAAATCATAGAGGAAGCAGAACAGACATTGCTAGGTTTTCTTAGACCTCATATGAGAGTTGTCCTAAGGGCTTAATGGTTACACTGAGACACATATATGGTAACTGGATGGGGATGTAGCTTGGACATAAGTACCCCGTCTTGGACATAAGTCATCTGACTTCTCATTAGCAACCATTGGAAAACTGCTTTTTGTTTGGGGGTTATTGAGCAGAATCACCTATGGTGCTTTTGGTATGTGCCTTTCCCCCAACCTTTGAGACCATCATTTAGTAAACTTGGGATGGATCTGAGCCTGTTTCTTAACGATCTGCTGGTGACTGTGAGGAGCATCCCTTGCCAAGAACTACGTACACTCAGAAGCAGCAGCTATATTTTAGTGATACCCACAATACCCTGCAACATATCAACCCTAAGGAAACTGCGAAGGGTCCTGAGAGAGATTAGAGGGCGAAGGTGAGGAAGGGTAGTGAGGGATGGGGATGAGCATGCTCAAGCTGCATTGTACAACTTGCATGAAAATGGCTCTATGTAATTGAGCGTAGTAAAATAAGAATATGTCACAGTTTATTCAATTTATTTAGAATGTCTGTCAGCCAGGGTGATGCACACATGTAGTACCAGAGTTCAAAAAGCTGAGAAAGGAGGACTGCTGTGAATTCAGTGCTGGCATTGGCTACAAAGTAAGGCCCTGCTTCCGAATATCAAGTTGTCTCTGGGACAATACATATGTATGTTTCCATTGTGAGGCACTGGGGCTTTGCATATGCCAGGCAAATGCTCTACTGCTGAGCTATATGTCCATCCCTGCAGGTTCTCCTTGATCTTGTGCCAAGCTAGAACACTGAAATCCTGGGATTTTAGTCCCCACTTGCCTGAGTGAGGACTGTGGAAGAGGAGCGTTTCCTGAATTTCTTCTAAACAAAAAGAAACAAAGATGCTTGATGGTGAAACCGTTCGATCACGATGAGAAGCTGCTCAAGTTCTGGCGGGATCAGAGGCAAGGCAAGAAGAGAGAAGGAATAAGGAGAGAATGTCCCACTGACCCTTTCTCCAAAAGTCTGTCCTAGTCACAGACTCCATCATCATTTGATCCCCACTGGCTATACTGCAGTCTGTCTTCTTAAATTGCAAAGCTGGCAGAACTCAGGGTTTCCAACAGGACAAGCATCTAAGAGGGAGAGTTAGGCAAGCAGGACAAGGGGTCCTGGTCCTTCTGCTTTTAGGAGTTCTGCTTGCTAGGGTCCAGAAGCTGTGAGAGGCTAAAGGAAGTTGACTCCACAGGAGACAGGGCAGAGGCAAGTGGCAACGTCAGAGAAGGGAGGACAATCCAAAAGCAGAGCATGGAGGAGATGCCAGAACACACAAGCCAGGACCTGCATGTTAAGTTTAGGAGATAGGAGTCTAGCAAGGTAAACACAAAGCATTATTCCCAAGTGCAGGCTCTGGTGGGAAATCCTTTAGGTTTTCCTTTGCTCCCCTCTGAGACATACTCACTTTCTGCTGTGCTAAGGAGAAAAATAAACAAGACAGAGGTCAATGAATGACTTCTGTGTCAATGGCATAAATGCTATGGTTATTTGAGTTATTGGAAGGTTAGGTGATGTTGCTTCCTGTGTGTTAAGGTTTGAAAGCTATAATCTTCCCGAAGTTCGCCGTCAAACTCAATCTGCGTGGTGCTGATGTTAGGAATGTAGCCCTTTGAGCCATAAAGAAGTTTCCAGGGCTCTTTTCTTACAGATAGTGTAGTGTCTTAAGGTTTCCTTGCATGGAAGCAATCTTTTTCTTGTCCTTACTCTAGTGTATGTGGACGCAATGGCAAGATGCCATCTTGGATGCAGCAAGCAGTCTTCAGATACACAATCTGCAGATGCCTTATCTTGGACTCCTTAGCCCTCCATGTTTTGAGAAATAATTTTTTATTGTTTGTGTATCATCCAGTGTCAGGTATTTTGTAACAGTAGCACAAACAGACTAATACTACATTAGTGACCTTTCCACTGCTGTGATAACAAGACAGAAGCAATTTGAGGAAGGAAGAATTTGATTTGACTCACAGTTGTGGGTACAGTCCATGATGGAGGGAGGTCACGGGTCTGGAGCTTGAGGCAACTGGTCATATTGAATCTCCAGTCAGAAAACTGAGGCTGATTGATGCCTTCGTTAGATTTCTCCTTTCTATGCAGTCCATGACTCAATCACAACAGTGGAATGGTGTCACCCACAATTAGAGTTCGTCTCACCTTAATTAACATTAACAAGCTAATCTCTCACAGACAGCACAGCAGTCAGCCCAATCTAGATGATATCTCACACGGATTTCCAGGAGTTGGTCTCATAAGTGAGCCTAGATTAGTTAGGTTGGTGATCAACATTAACTATCACTAACACTAGGAGTCCTGGCTGATCTGAATTCAACTTTTGAGAAAATCCACATGTATTATTCTTATGACACTGAAATTGACATAGTTTTAGTCCTTCCTGATTCACATACTTTAAAGATGCTTAGTGTGTGTGTGTGTGTGTGTGTGTGTGTGTGTGTGTGTGTGTGTGTATGTGGCAGGGGGGTGCTGTGGTTGTGTGTGTGCCAGTGCATCTGAGTCATAGGACATATGCAGAGGTCAGAAGCCAACTCTAGAGAGGTAGGTCTTTTGTTGCTGTGTGTTCAGGGGACTGAACTCAAGACATGAGGCTTGGCAGCCGCAGCCTTTACCCACAGAGCCATCTCAAAACACACACACAGACACACACAGACACAGACACACACACACACACACACACTCACAATTCTCTTGTCCCAGATGCTGAGTTTCCAGAGTTATAAGCATGCACTGTCAGGCCCAGTGGACATGTTTTATATTCCACAACGATTAAGACTTGTGCTTTGTCAGCACTACCCAGCATTCAGTCTCAATAAATGGAAGCAATTGGACTTAATGGTTCATGTCTGAAGGAGCGAGGAACTCAGAGCTCTTGGTGGGTCACAACATTAGGGGTTGAAGTGTTAATTTAAAGTTTTTTTGTGTGTGGATAATTATGTAATGGGATTTCAGGAGCATGTTTCTATGAAGCTTAAATATGCTTAGTATCAGCACGACATAAGAGAGGCAGGTCATGTGGGAGATCTTTCTACTACAATCCATTTTTCTAAGGGTCAAATTTGTTCAACCCATTCGAGCTTGCAGTGGGCAGGAGTGCAGAGAATTATTTGACCTTTAAAAGGTCAGAGAATAGGAGCCAGAGAGTTGGGTGGGACTCCTAGCAACCTCTGCCATCCCGAGTCAGGAGAGCACCTTGATTTAAATGTGCCAGCGACTTGTGTAATGTACCAGTTTGTGTTGACTCTGAACGGTTGCTGTACTAACAGGAGAGTCAGAGGAGGCAGGCAGTGTAGAAAGATAAACTTCATAGGGTTGAAATCAGGTACAGAAGGATGCTTTTGTTGAAATCTGGCTGGTTTTGAATAGACCTATTTTCAGTTTTGTTGAGGAAATTAAGTCTGATACATGGTGCATTTCTATTGTGTATCTTGTATGAGAATGACTATGGTAATTATATTATCATTACATCTATCACCTTTAAAGTTTAGTGGACATTTAACAGAGGGCAAGGTATTCAACTGTAACTTTTGCATGCAGAAAAAATGATTCGGGGTAAATAGAATTTTGCCAATGAGACAGGTTGGTTCTGCCCAACCAGACATCATGTCTTTTGAATGAGTTCATGATTTTCCCACAAGAGGTCTTTAAGAGTTAGTGTGGTATTCAGGAATTTTCTTTTCCTTTTTCTAGATTCTTAAAATAATAGAGGGATATAGAAAACCAAAAGACTGTTATGTGTCAGAGTTACAGAATCTTATATGACTGGTGAGGCCAGGTACTCTTGTCTTATTTCAATATCTTGAATTACTAGAGTGTAGGCTTTCCAGCTGGAGTTTGGCAGCATTGGTGACATAATCAGACACACACTTCAAACCTACCATATGAGCTATTAATTTAGTGTTACTATTTTCCTAGTTAACATTTAATATTTAGTGTGTGTTATGAGGTATGTTAATATAAAGTCAGTTATGTAAAGTCTCTGGGATGTAGCTTATTCAAAAATTACCCAGCCAGGGAAAAGTAGATCTACCCAAGTCCAAAATCCATCATTGCACAAGTCCGCAAGCAGTAGAAATTTCCAGAAACCCGTTTGCAGTATCCTAGCCATTTCTGTATCTTATCCTTTCTAAGAAGATACAATGTTAGAAGAGACAGGAAGGTGTTAATTTGTTATAGAAATCCAATCACAGAGCAAAAGAAACAGAGAAGGCAAGTCAGATCAAGAAATGCTGGACAGAGGGCACACTTTCCTGGCCAACTGACAGCACTTCTTGAATTTGGAAGGGGAAGTCCTGTTGGTTCCCTTGCTGTCTTGGTTTTTAGCTTTCTGTCTTCTCTGTCTTGATGTGGGCATCTGTTGAAACTGAGAATTGACAATGGAAATTAAATACGAGGGCATGGCAACAGATGTTCCTTTTTGCCTTGAAGGAAGATAAACATGGAGTTTAATAGACCAAAACTTATGTATTGGATTCTTCAGAGGGTAGCATGTGGATGCTCCCCACGCCCTCCAAATGGATCTTGTCTGTCTAAAACCTTGTTTGTGCTTGCTGTTAATTGCTGATGTCAGGCTCTGCTTTTCCTCTGTACTGAGAGGCTCATTCACCTGCAGTTTCTGGGTTCAGATCTCATCATGGAAGGTGGGGAAGAATGCGCATTGGCTATAGAAATCTCATTATGATCTCCTATGTCCAAGTGTCTAGATTCTTTACTCTTTGACGAAGTATATGGCTTGTTTCCATGTCTTGACTAGGGCTTGACACTCCTTACATCCAGAGTGTCTAGGCCTATTTGCTGTACTTTCAAATGCTTGTTTTGACGTCCTCTAAAATCTAAAGGCCATTCCCTACCACATGGGATGGAGTTTGCTGAGTGGACTGCTTCTGAGGCTGTGATTTGGACTGCCTTCCGTCTTTACTTCCATTGGAGAATTCTGTAGTTTGTTTCCTATTCAATTTGTATGCTTCCTGTCTCTCTTTTCTTTACATTAATTTTCTACTTCTGATCTTTTCCCCAAATAAACACTTATTTTAAACATCAACCATTTATTTATCCATCGCTTATTTTTCAAGAATTATATGCTAGATCTTGATAGATCAGTGCTTAGTTAGATCTTGATGGATCAATGACTAACAAGTTAGAGCAACTCTGTCTGAGAGAGGCCTTAGAATCTGAGTTAATTAAAATACAATCTATTAAAAACAAGGGTAGACATATGTATGAATTGGAGATTAATCAGTGAGGTGGGGTACTTAATATAGTCACCAATATAAGAAAAACTTTTGGGTACGAAAAGAAGGAACATATATCATCTAAAGACAGCCAGAGAGCAAATATGAGTGCTTTGTATATAGCAGACTATAACACTTCTTCTAGGGAACTAAGATGACCCAGGAGTTAACAATGAATACATTTGAGTAGGATACCTTATCAAGAAGATAAGGCAAGTGGGTGACAGTATCATTCTCCCCCATCCCCAAATACAAACATTTTTAAGAATGAAAGAAGTCTCACTAGAGATGAAGAAAACAGACACGAATGCATCTGAGAGACACATAGACTGAGCTTCATTGAGGGCAATAGAGATTTACTGAAGAGTTCTGTACTAATGGCCTCTTAGCCTCACATTCCCTCTGGAAGCTAGAGGTAATGGTCCTCCGGCTTAGGGGTAGAGTCCATCTAACACAACCAAACATGTCAGGGACAGGTGTATGATCCAGGCTCTCAGAGTAGACACTGCAGCATGGAGACTTCTAATCCCAAGGGTAGAAAGGGAGAGTCTAGTAGGGTTAGTGCCTGGAGTGGAGCTCTAAGCAGACCATCATTTTTGGCTCTGTATTCTGCCTTCCTTAGTATATGTTTATGTTCTGGGTGTGGTCCTCCAGGTGGCAAGATGATTCTCTAACCTCTCTGTGATTCTTCCAGATTCTTTTTTCCTTCTCTTTTTGGGTGTTTGTGTCCATGCTGTGCAGTTGACAGCTTCTGTTCATGAAGTGAAGTTATAGCATAAGTCTGTTTTGTTTGGTACTTGAAAACTGTGTCAAGGGTGAAAAACAGGGGTGTGAGGAAACATAACTTTTGTTATGGGACAGAACCATCCTGTCATGTTCTGAAAGGAGCTCTTGGGAACCCTCACAATCAACTTCTATGAAGAGCAGAGCAAGAAGAGAACAATGTCCTCCACTAATGTCTATCTCAGAAGAGAAAAAGGATGACTGTGGGCTAGAGGTGACTTCAGCTGGACTTGCATCTCTGCCATTATGCTTGTCAATGACACAGGTCAGGTGTTTTACAGAAGTATGGAGGCAATTGGTTTCATCATTTTAAAGTACTTCAAATTGCCCTGGCTGTAAAGAGAAACCACAGCAGTCCTGAAGACTCAGAGATAGTCCTGCAGTCTTTGGGATAGCCCTGAAGTCTCTTGAATATCTTAAAGTCTCTGGGACAGTTCCCATGTGCGTACTAAAAAAATTTTCAGGAAGAATAGCTGGCTATTTAGATGAAGAATTTAGTTAAAAGTGAAACTCCATGTATGTTTTCTTAACTTCCTTTAATTATGAGAGTCGCCAAGGCAGGGCTTCCCGTAGTGTTCTTTGTGGTTTGTGTGTTCCCTTTGTAATCCATTAAATTTTATGGTATTAGTGGGGATTTGGAGCACCAGATTGAATCAATAGTCATTTCTTCTGCATCAGCTCTTTCCCACAGTGCTCTGTATATTAATCAGTATTTTAGCATGCTGTCTGACCTTTCCTTCTTAGACTGTACTTTCAAATTATAATGTCTCCTGTTTTGCTATGATATATATCTAAGGTCAAAGGCTACAAATAGTGTTTGTGAATTTTTCCCAAATAACTTAAAATTTTTTTTTTTTTTTTACTAACCTGTGCAAATAAGGATTGTCTATGTGTTTCTGACTGGCAGTCTAGGATGCTACATAACCTTGAAAATCTTTCTTGAATTGTTAAATCATTCCAAATATTTAATATTCTGGGTCACCTTTGGATGCCTTCTAAGGTTTGGATGTGCTAAGCTATCAAGAGCTGAGGAAAATCATTCAGTTTCTCTGCATGCCCATGTTCTCCTACTGCAAAGCTCTGCTGATCATCCACACCCTACTTCACTGATAAACCGTCATCCAGTGACAGACAGTAACCTGAGGGATCCACTTGCTGTGTTCTTTCATGACAAAGGATTTTCTCTCAGTGCACATAGGATTGTTAGATTTTCAAGTGGTCAGTCATGTTGCTGTTGGTCAGTAGATCCGTGTCTGTCAATGTGTTAAGAGGTTCATTTGTACGGCCTATGTTACCTCTCTGGGTCACACTGGAAAGGTGATCTATCTATACTAACAGGCTTGGCAGCTGATGAGACTAATTTATTTCTAGAACAACATTACAGTTGAGTCACATTTGTGAGTCTGATAGGTCACCTTTCTCTCATCTGTGAGGTAAGAAGTTTGCTTTCCCTGTGCCTCAAGTTCCTATCAAGCCAGGGTATGGATGGCAGTAATAGTCTCTGTGATTGTGTCTTAGCCTCTCTCTCCTTCATCTGACTTTTCCCCTCTCACCTCCATGATCTGATCCTTTTCCAATGATACTTCTCAGGTAGAGTCATCCTGTAAGGAATGACTCTCCCCAGCATTTCTCTGCCTCAGGACTTTAATGCTGTTTGTTTTATCAGGAGCCAAATTTATGGGTTAGTCTCCAGTGTGGAAAGTCAATCCCTTCATTGGGAAAGTTCTACTTGCATCACATTTTACCATGCTGGTTCCAGCTCTGGAGGCAGCTTTGTCTCAGAGTTGAACCTCTCTCTGGCTTAGAAATCAGGGCTCTTGCTATTCACAAACAGTATTGGCAAGTGGATGGGAGATGATCAGCCACGCAATCATGAGCTAGTTCTCCAACATCTTGAAGCCTAGACATCTTTACTCTAAGATAGACATAATATGATTATGATACTGAGAAGTTTGAATCATGTGTGCATTGTTCTATTGAAATACGGAAGGGTCCGGAAGGATCTGAGTGATATTTAACTACACTGGTAAGCTGACATGTTGCATGGAGGCTGGCAAAAGACACAAGTTTTCTTTGTAGGAGCTAAAGCTCCTTACTTACAGCCAGAGAATCACAGTTATACTGAATTCCCTTTCTCATAATGCAAAGCTGAAGGCTAAGTAATGCCTACACATGCAAAGGGTTGCACGGCAGAAAGAATCTACAGTCTTAGATAACTTCATTAAAAAACAATGGGGCCAGTAACATGGCTCAGCAGGCAAAGTACCTAACAACCTGAGTTAAAACCTCAGAGCTCAGTTGAAGAAGAGAAGTAATCAGAAGCTATCATCTGACTTCCACATGGAATACACACGGGCGTGCACGCGTGTATACGCACACACACACACACACACACACACAGAGAGAGAGAGAGAGAGAGAGAGAGAGAGAGAGAGAGAGGGAGGGGGAGGGAGAGGGAGAGGGAGAGGGAGAGAGAGAGAGAAAAGAAAGGAGGGGGGGGGGAGATAAACTTCTAAAATGGTGGAAAATAAGAAAACCTATTTTTTTTTCTGGAAGAATGCTGCTAACTATGCATACATCATTAAAGAAACTTCCAGATCAAAAACAGCAGGGTTTCTATTTGGGAGCTGTGCAGAAATGCAAGTGACCATTTGCTAAGATCGCAGAGATTTGGCTGTCTCTGTAATGACTAAAGCACATCTAGAAGGACCTTAGGTATAACAAGAAATCAGAAAGATGTTCATTATTAAAATCTGGACCTCCACTTAACCATTATGGGATTTATTTTTGGGCAATCTCATGAATATCTAGAATCTGTCTCACAATCAGATACATAGCAGACATTCTGCATGCCTCATGGAAGAAGTAAGTAGCTCATCATTTCTAAAGCACAGCATTCAATATAAAATGTGAGCATCCGATTTTTGAACCATGTATCCTTTTCTTCTTTTGTTTCTGTTGTGTATATTTTCACAGAGTAGTTTGAATATATGAAGCTCTTATAAAGTAACATCTGCTGATTGCTATACCCATAAATCAGTGCCTTGCTGCAGTTTACCTCTCATCAGAGAAACAACTTCTTGGAATAGGAGGGAATTAACACGTAAGCTGGACAATGTGAAGAGAGAGGCAGACTTCAGAGTACTCAGTCCTAAGTTGGATGTCTTCATCAAACCCTTGACCCCATTGCTCAGAGAGGAAGGGAAATTTGAAAGACTGTAAGAGCCATAGATAGTGTTTTTTATACATAACAGCACTGTCACACAGAGGAATTCACAGAGACTGTGATAGTATACCTACCATAACCCTGATGGGTCCCAGCACTGTGTCAGGGAAGTGGACACAGGGTGCCACTAAGATGCTATTTGTAACTGATACCTGCTAGCAAAGGTAAAATCATTTTTCTCCAAGGAAATGCCACAGGTTAGGTATATTAACTACACCCCAGGACAGGCCCTATGCCCAGGGGTAGTTGGCCAACAAAAACACACTCCATCAGTATTGTGTGACAAAACTTTTCTTAGGGAAATGTGACACATATGTCTACTTACCACAGACAGGGAATCCTTGATAGACCAAAGTATAGATACCACCAAATTCAGACATGATGATTCAATGAGTTTATGAGGGTTACTTAGAGAAATATGGCTCCGGGCTTATTTACAGCAGCAGAAATGACCCACAGACAGCTGCATCGCCAAATCCCACTCCAGCAAAGGAGTGCTCACAAGTTGGAAACCTAGAGCACACTGCACAACCTGTGGGCTTATCAGCAGGTTGGAGAGTGTGCTTTCCAGGAGCCTCAGTTGGTCTAAACCTCTTCCAGGAAGCTGGGCTGGTTTCAGTTTCTTCAGGCAGTGGAGCTGGTCTTGGAGTCTTACTTGCAGCTTTGCTTGTTTGAAATCCTGCTTTGCAGATTGGCTTTGTGTGGTGTGAGGAACTTTCAACTCTTTTTTTTTTCCAGGCAGGGAGGGGCCAAGTGAATTTGTTCAGTTTCAGGGATTTCTTGAAGCTTCTTTTGAGCTGTTTACTTTTCTACTTAAGGAGCTTCCCTGCAGGGTAGAATATTTCAATTTCAGAGGAAGATATTTCACAACTATGCTTTTTTCCTTTCTTGTCACCTCTTTTGTTCCATTCTGACTTTTCTTTTTCTTACTTTTCTGTTTGTTTGTTTGTTTGTTTTAATTTTTGAGAGTTGGACAGAATATGAAGTTGGGTGTGTAGGGTGGTGAGGAGGACCTGGGAGGAGTTATGGGAAATGGAAAACATGATTAAAAATATTGGATAAAAATAATGCATGGTAGATGACCACATAAATAAAACACATAGACTATCCTCAGTTTTTAACTATAGTACTGACTCTCTCCCACTACATACGGTATCTTAGTCAGGGTTGCTAATGCTGCAAAATGAAACCAAAAGATCTTAGCAACTTGGAAAAGAAAGGGTTATTCAGCTTATTCTTCTAAGTCACCATTCATCATCAAAGACATTCAGGACAGGAAATCAAACAGGGGAGGAATCTGAAGGCAGGAGCTGACACAGAGGCCATGGAAACCTGCTGGTTACTGGCTTGCTCCTCATGACTTGCTCAGTATGCTTTATTATAGAATCAGGAGTATCAGCCCAGGGATAGCACCACCAGAATGTGCCCAAGAGGTCAAGAGAGAAGCAAGAGAGCAAGAAGCAAGAGTGCAAAAGGAGAGAGGAGGGGGCAAGCAGCCCCTTTTATAGTGGATCAGGCCTACCTGGCTGTTGCCAGGTAACTGTGAGGTAGAGTTTAGATAGAATGCTAACATTCCCCCATTTTGGTTTAATTAAAAATTCTAAGCTCTTAAGACTCAGTGGCTTCTCTAGCTAAAAATTCCAAGGTCTTTCTACAATCCTTCCTTAAAACAACATAGTCTAGCCTGTCATAACAATACCTCACAATCCTGGTACCAATTTCTGCCATAGGTATTGCTGTGGTGAAACACTATGACCACAGAAACTTGTGGAGGAAAGAGTTTATTTGCTTTACCCTTCCACTTATTATTCATCAGCAAAGATGTCAGGACAGGAACCCAAACAAGGCAAAAACTTTGAGACAGGAGCTGATGCAGAGGCCAAGGAGGAGTGCTGCTTACTGACTTTCTTCTCATAGTTTGTTCAGTCTGTTTTTTATAGAATCAGGACCACCAGCCTAGGGATAGCACCATCTCCAATGAGCTGGGCTCTCCCCCATCAATCACTGATTAAGAAAGTGCCCTAAAAGCTTGCCTATAGTCTTATCTGATGAAGGCATTTTCTTAATTGTAATTTCCTGTCTCCTCCCCACCCCCCATGACTTTAGCTTGTGTCAGGTTGACATAAAACTAGCCATCACATATGATTTTTTGCTGATGTAAAGGAGGACTTAACTTTAAGTTCTGTGCATCTTCTAAGAATATAGATGTATTCCTCTGTGTATTCTTGTGGGTGTCCTGAGAACATGAAATGGCCAAACAAGTAATGAGCAAAAGAGAGGAGAATTAAAAATATAAATAATTCCCAAACTGGATAAATGGCTCAGAAATAAATTGAAAGTTGATATAAGCCCAGGAACAGAACTCTTATTTTTCCCATGGCTATTTCCCAAAAATTCATGCACATTTCACAATGAAAAATGCTCACCAACCACTCCCCCATAAATCTTCTTAACCTCTGCAATTAAAACTCCAAGGAAAACTCAGCAGTCACATTAGAACAGTGGCTCAAGCTGGGCCACCTCTTTCCATGTCTGTGTGTAAACAGGGATCTAGGAGGAGCCAGGACTGCAGGTGGGATGAGGAAGTCACACTGAAGCTGTTTCTCACTCTGTGCCTTTCTGCATTCTGAGGAGGTTTGCTTTCTTTCTTTCTCTCTCTCTCTTTCTTTCTTTCTTTCTTTCTTTCTTTCTTTCTTTCTTTCTTTCTTTCTTTCTTTCTTTCTTTTCTCAGCCTCTACAGATTTTGTTATGTGCAAACCTGGACCTAGTATATGCTTTCAAAACCATGGTAATGGCTGTGGTCAGCAAAGCCCAGAAGGGCCTTGTGGTCTTATAATGGAACAGATTTGGTATTCATAATGTCACAGCACTGGGCAGCCCAGTCAGATTTTTGGGGACCTCCAAGGCAAGCGAAGAATAGAAAGCAATAATGTGTTATATGCTCACTGCTCTTATGTAAGCTACAGTCAAGTTTCGCCTGATAATTTTTTTCCCATTAATCCTTTTTTCCCCCCTGTGTTAGGAAATCTTTGGAAAATTGCTGAGTTGGCAGCTGAAAGTATTTTCTTGGCAAGCCCTTTGAAATTGTAATTGTATTAAAAAGAGCCCGTTTCTTATCTTTGCCTCTGAATAACTGTTTCTCTTTCTTCTCAGTCCTCTGTTGGAGAGAAGAATAAAATAAATGGTGTGTCTTTGTCTGCAGCACTTCATTATTTCAGAACCTTCAGAGACCGGTGAATTCTCCGTCGTGAGTAATTTTAGACCCCAGTCAGTAACAGGTTGGGAGGTATTAGCTAGGCATAGCTAAGCATTGCTTGTATATGTGGGTGGATCTGGCATCTCAGCTGCTCAGAGGATGTAAATTAGCTGCAAGCAAGCCACTTTCCAGAACACAGAGTACTTAATTGCTGCTGCCCCATCCTCATGAATTTAGGCTCCCAGAATGTGAATACAAAATGCCAATTATAACAAAGCTGTCTGACCCCAGCTTATGAAGCAACACACAAAACACTGTGTTCAATATTTTGTAGAGCCACCTTTTCAAACTTGATTTTCAGGCAGTGCTTACCTGTGATTCTTCTCCCCTCCATTGGGAATTTTGGGTTAGGAAGAGCAGAATATTTCTTCTGGTCTCTCTGGGATAAACAAGGAGAAGATAGGAGGCCGCTTTCTCGTTGGCCTCCAGGTCTCTATAATGCATCCTGAATCATTTTGCCCCACCCCTCCAGGGTTTACACTTGGCCTGGAGACCACAAAATGAGAAAGGAACAAATAGCCTGCCTTCATTTCTAAGTCACTTCTGATGCAGGGCAAGAGGTTTCTGCTGTGAGGGGGCCATGGAAATGATTCTGGAGCACTTGGCCAGAAGCTCCCCCCAGAGAAGTGATTCTTTTCCTCTTTTCTTTTCTTTTCTTTTCTTTTCTTTTCTTTTCTTTTCTTTTCTTTTCTTTTCTTTTCTTTTCTTTTCTTTCCTTTCCTTTCCTTTCCTTTCCTTTCCTTTCCTTTCCTTTTCCTTCCTTCCTTCCTTCCTTCCTTCCTTCCTTCCTTCCTTCCTTCCTTCCTTCCTTCCTTCTTCTTGCAGTCAGTGCATCCTGGAGCCCTTACTTAGAACAGATGTCCCAAGGAAAACCAGGAGAGTTTGCATTTGTTATAAAATACTAAATCTCTAAGTGCCAAGTAATACTTCTTCTATTTCCTACTCTCTGAAAATAATTGGTGGAATTTGCCTTAAGGGTTGAAATAAGGGTGCAGACCAGGACTGCATCAAAGGGCAGGGATCCAACCTGGGGTATAGGGACCTAAGATACACAAGAAAAGAGGGTGGTGGAAGATTTTCATTTCGTTGTTACTTAGCTATAAATAAACTTGGGAAGAATCTAAGTTCAGGTCTGAGCACTATATTTTATTACTTAAACAGTCTTGGGCAAGTTATTTAACCCTCATTGCTAGGCTTCTTTATCTACAAAGAGAAAACAGTTCTCTAAGGGGCCATGTAAAGATAAAATGATTGGTGGATGATGCTTCTGGTGTGGAACACGGCTTAATGTTTCCATCTTTTCCCTCCGCCTATCTTAATGACCAATTACATTAATCATGCCAGACTGGTATCTAGAAGTCCACTTTGCTCTCCCCCCACTTAGGAGGGGCTCTCAAAACAGTTCCTCCAGACTTTACAAGACAAGTTAGCTTGTTTGTTGGCCAAATGGTCAACTTCCTGGAAATAGATCAACTTCCTGGAAATAGAACAACTTCCTGGAAATAGATGAAAGGTGGTAGGTTTTGGGGAAAGGGGAGTCACTTCAGGGTTGGTTGTAGAGAGTGAGAACTTAGGATACACACAATAATAGATCCACTAAGATAAATGAATAATACTTTTCAATTATTGAAAAGTTGAGGTAGAGCGAGGAAAGGACTTAGGAGGACATTTGAGAGGAGGTGATCCACAGTTTTCATTTGGAGAATGCTACCAAAATATCTGAGACTGGGCACTTTCTATTACAAAAAGACTGAGAGTCTGGGAGGTTGAAAGTCCAAGAATGAACATTTCTATCAATTTGGCCCCTGGTGAGACTTCTCCTTTCTCGAGTGGATCTTATCACATAACATGAACCTACAGGAGAGGAGGATCTCACATGGTAAGACAGGAGGCCACATAGGAGAGGGAGAGACTGCAGGGTGACACCAGAGGTAAGAGTTCAGAGGTGCCAAGCTTGCTATTTGTAGCAACTAACTGGGATTACATAAGAAGACGGTCTATTTAATCTTCCTAAGATGCCTCCATGAATCAATCACCTCTAACTAGCCTTCACTCTGAAAGGTGCCAACACCTTCCAACACATCCCTACATGGAGCTTGTGGGTCAGATCTCATTCAGACCATTCCAGTCTGCATCTTAACCTTATCAGTTTATAAACAGAGTGGATTGTGTGTTTACTGAACTCTTTCTTTCCCATCCACCTTCCACAAATACCAAGTCTAGAAATTGAGAAGGAGTGGCAGATTGGGTTTGGAAAGAGCATGAGAGGCATACATTCTGTGTATGATTTTAATATACTAGCCCTTTACACTTAGCGTTTAGAATCATAAATGCTCATCTGATTGTCTAATCCTTGTAGAATCCAGGATTCCTCTGGTATTTGTTCTGCTATAACACATTTAATGGCTTATAATGATACAAATTTGTGTACCCTATACTTCTTGTGGCCAGAATTCCTAACCAGGTTATAGACTACAAGCAAACCATTAACAGAGTTGTGTTCTTTGGAAGCTTCATCTTCAAAAAAGATTACTTTCATCTTCATTCAGTCATTTCCTTCCTCCTGTCAGACAGACTTTCCATAAGTAGTTTGGGCCAGCCTTGAACCCATGATACTTCTTGCTTAGTTCCCAATGTGCTGGCATTACAGATGTGAGCCACCAGTTCTAGCCTCCCATTCTTTCTCTCCTTCTCTTACATAGACATCTTGTCTGACCTCACCGAGATAATCCAGTATTCTCTGCTCATTGTATTATCCTTACCTCAATACCTGCTACAAAGTCCACTATTGAGAACAATGCATCTGCAGGTCCTGCAGGATAGGTTATGACATCTTTGGGAGAACTTAGTCTTACATATGTCACTGAACCATTTTGGGCACCTTCCAAGTCACTTCTCTTAATTTAAACATTATTTGGTTCTTCTTTTTCAACTAACTGAGAAGATGACTGGAGCAGATAAAGCCAGTTAAGCCAAGAAATCAGTAATGACTCCATGTTTCATTTTATCCTCTCCACTGGTGGTGTAGGAGAGGTCATTAAGAAGCCTTTGTAGGGGCTGGAGAGATGGCTCAGCTGTTAAGAGCACTGACTGCTCTTCCAGAGGTTCTGAGTTCAAATCCCAGCAACCACATGGTGGCTTACAACCACCCGTGATTGGATGCCCTCTTCTGGTGTGTCTGAAGACAGCTACAGTGTGCTCATATACTTAAAATAAATAAATAAATTTTTTTTTTTAAAAAAAGAAGCCTGTGTAGAATAGGGCAGGGTGGAATGTCATCATAGTGGAATAATATTAGGTATTATCTTGAGCATCGGTTTTGAGGGACATTGCTTCTACATCCCAGGCTGGCTTGCCTCACAATCCTCCTGTATCAACCCCCTAAGAATAGGATTACATTAAAGACATGCACCACCACTCCTGGACATCTTGATCAAGCTCCAAAGAGAGGCTTGGTGAGCCCTTAACTAGAGAGCCATATGGACCCCAGACATATCTCTATCACGAAGGGACAACTTCTAAATAATTATTTTATTTTCCATTATCTATTTTTCCTTTTAATTTGGAGAGACAATCTTACTCTGTAGCCCAGGCTAGTCTCAAAATCCTGACAGTCTCTCTGCCTTAGCTTCTCCAGCACTGGGATTATAGACAAGAGTCACTGCGCCTGGTCTGACTAATTTTAATGCACATCCCACTGTGTAGGTTATGTAGAAATTCTTCTCCTGTCATTGCAAGCTAGAACATCAACATTGCCTTGGGCCAGTACAGATAAACACCAATAAGAAGTAATTTATTTCTGCATTTACTTACTGCCGAATCAGTCAGGAGTTTTTTTTTTTTTTTTTTTCAACCTCAGGCTGTCTATTTTCAAATGGGTAATGCTTCAGTAGGTGGAGAATCCCCATGGCTATGACAAGACTGGGTTCTTTTGTTTATTAGAATCAAGACTATTTAAGCCAGTCTAGAAAGCTCTTTCATGGCAACAATGTCTCTAGACGGCACCCTCATTATCTTGAATCATTGAATCATATCAGTCTTTGGGTGTATAAGGTACAGACTGCCCCATCTATAATCTATTTCCCCCCGAAATGTGTAGTATTGGCCTTCTCATTAACATCTCTTAAAAATTTGCATTACAAAAATTTGTCATCAAAATAGAATAGCCATACCATTGGTTCCATTGATAGAGTCACATCCGATCAACTACTGTTATTGATTCTTATAAACAACATTTATTTTTATTTATGTGTCTGAGTGTTAGGCCTGCATGTATGTTTATGCGTATATGCATATGCACACACGGTGCCCTTGGACTCCAGAAGAGGGCCCCAAAATTTCCTGGAACTGGTGGTACAGGTGTTTGGAACCATTGTGTAGTTACTAGGAACTAAACCTGTGTCTTCTTCAAGAACAGCTAATTCACTTAACCATTGAGCCATCTCTCCAGTCCCTGTAACTCATTCTTTGAGGTAATTTCTCTTAGAAGCAGTGAACTACTGGACATACAGTTGGATGGGATACTCTTGTGGCTATGGTTGGAACCTCATCCCAGTCTGATGGTTGTTAAACTCATTTGCTCCAATATCTAAGATTTTATTTTTAATTGCTAACTTAAATTTAAATTTGTGCAGGGCATTGAACCCACAACTGTCTTATGCTAGAGAAGTACTTTGCCAATTAACTCCATTACCAGCCCCTCATAGTTCATTAGTCACTGTATCTTTAAAAAAAAAAAATAGAGTTTCTGTTCTCAGCAACCATGTCAAGTGACTTACAACCTCCTGCCACTTTCATCCCAGAGGATCTGATGCCCTCTTCTGGCCTCTGTGGCCATCTGCATGCACATACATACACTCAAGTGCACACATGCATATAAAATAAAATTAATAAGTCTAAAAATGTCACTGTACTCTTTATTCTGTGCATACAAATGCACGATTGTTATTGTATGCATACAAATGCAGATGATTATTACTGTAATGACCATCACAGATAAGACAGAAAATACTTTTCTATTCCTGCCAAGAAATGTCCTCTTTGTTGTCTGCATCAATTTTCCACCACCCTGCAACTTGAGCCACTTTCCCTCTTCTTTTGGTTGTTGTGGGTTTATTCATCTTTTCTGGAATCCATTGAATTAGAGTCATGCTTTATACAGTTGTTCATGTCTGAATCTTAAAACTTGGCACTTTTTTTTTTAAAAAAAATTCACTCATGCTATTGGATATGTCAGGAGAATTTTTTCTGTTTCCCCTCTTTGCTGAGAAATATTTAATAGTGTGGCTAGACCACATTTTCGTCTGCTCACCCTGATGGATGTTTTAGAGTATTTCTATTTGGGAGATCTCAACGAGTGAAGTGTGAATATTTGTTTCCATGACTATGCAGGCACGGTTTCACTTCATTTCTTTGATTTATTTCTTTATTGATTGTGTGCAGTGCTGGGTATTGAACCCTGGCTATTGCACACACGAGGGAAGTGCTGGACCACTGAACTGTATCATCAGTCCCCAACCCTTACATTATATAAAATAAACAAGATATACATTAAGTAAATAATGAAGTAGGGTTTCTAGGCTACGTGTAAGCATGATTTTAACGTCATGCTAAACTGTTTCTCATGGGTGTACCACTTCACACCTCCATGAGCATCACCTAAGTGTCTCCTTCGTTCTACTACTTGCCAGCTTTTTTTTCTTTGAAGCAGTATGTCATGTAGTCCAGGTTGGCCTCATACTGAAGATGACTTTAAGTTTTGATTCTCATGCTTGTGTCTCTTCAGTGCTACAGTTCCACATGTGGGCTACCATACTCAGTGTATGTAGTTTTGAAGATTGAACCCAGGGTTTTATGTACAGTAAGCAAATATTCTACCAACTGAACTCCATTCTCCATTTTCACTATTGAAGATAATGAATCATGCACACTAGGAAAATTACCACTGAGCTTCACCTGCAGCCTCTTTGTAATTTGAAATACTCCAATGGCTGTACGACTCCATTGGGCTTTTAATAGCTTTGTTTATGGGTACACAAGTACTTTGTCTTATAAAACATGGATGACTATTTTTAGCTTAGTTTTAATATTTCATTGTATTGAGTTGTATGATTGATCTGTGTTTACTTGTAGGTATGTTTTTTTTAATCAATATAAAAATTTAAGTAGTTTATCCCAGTCTAAGCTTATGCTTTTAACTTTGATTTTGACGATGTGTAGTTTGTTATTTCTATTCTTATTGCTATTGTAATCAGTTAACACATATTACGTGACTTAAGCTCTACACATTTAACGTTCTGGAGGCCAAAAGAGTAGGTTAGGCTGGTCAGGCTGCATTCTCTCCACAGGCTCTATTTCCTCGTGTTTTTCCACCTGTGGGATTGTGTAAGGGTATCCTGGTTCATGGTTAGGCATGGGCCTGGAACCCTGAGACTCTAAGTGAGAAACGGCAGGTGTTCAGCCATGTCCCCAGAACCCAGAGTCCTGATGCACAGTCTCGTCTCCATAGACCTACATTGTTCAGTCATGTAGGCCATTACGGCCCCTCTCAAAGTGCACAGGTAGAGGGCGTGACCGTAGGCCTCAGGCCCTAGGGATTTACATACTAATGAAGGCCAGAGGGTGGAGCAAATTAAGCATTTCTCCCCAGACCCTCCCCTTTTTTCCCTCCCTATTTAACTCAGGACTGCCCTGAGTTTCACAGGTGTGTGTGTGTGTGTGTGTGTGTGTGTGTGTGTGTACATCCAGATCCATCCACCATCCGCCATGACAATAAACCCTTTTGGAACCAAGGACTTTCTCGTGCCATTGAGGCCTGCTGTCATCAACCCCTCCAGCCTCTAGAACTCCAGACATTTTTCTTGGATGTGGGACCCGATGGTGTGGAAAGCCTCCAGGACTCCCCCGCCCCTGCCGCAGCTTATTTTTTCCCACAGCCACCATTTGAAGGTGTCTGGTCTGAAACCCTCATCCCTTGGTGCCACATCTCTCTGACTCCTGCTTCACCTCTTTGACTCTGACCTTCCTTCAGCCATTGTACAAGGTCAGTCACTTGTCATTACAACGGAATTCTCAGTGAAGCCAGGGTAGTCTCTCCCCCCTCTCTCTGGCCCTGAAACATACAGTAGCTCATTTACAGGTTTGAAAGAGCAGGGCATGGTCACTTTAGGGGTCATTATTCATCTCCCCTGAGCGTTTAACTTCATCACTCCGTCTTTTTGTACTTGCTATTAAGGCTGGACAGCTTTCTTGAGCTTTACACAAAATTGAGGACTCCCTTTTCTTAGTGGGGCGTCCACTTCTCTGTCTGATGTGGGGAGCCCTACCTGCACAACTTCAACTTGTGGAATGTCACACAGTTCTTGGCAAAATTATAGGTTCAGCTTCCTCTCTCCAGATAAGAACCTGCTCAGCAAGCACCAGGGATTCCTGAAATGCTTCTCCATGCAAATGAGGCATTCCCAGTATGTTAAAGCTTCAGCCAATGACTTAACATTCATCCTGAAATCCCCTTCCCACTCTCCAAGGTTCATATATAGCCCTTCTTCACCCCAAGTAAAGTGTGCATGTACATGATGTTTCACTGAATATCTTCTAAGAGAGATGTTTTCACTGATTATTGTCTAGAAGATCTATAACAATAAAATCCTCAGAGAAGTCCCACCCCTCAGCTTCCAGTCTGACCAGAATCCTTAGATCCCACCCGTTCTAGGCTCTACTTCATCCCTTTCAGCTAGTGTGCAGTGGTGCATGGACATCTCAAGGGATGAAGCGGAATGGTTAACCACACTTCCCTCTTTCTCTTTTTTCCTTTTCCTCAGGATACATTTTTTTCTTATGGAGTTTTATACATTTAGCTATTATACTTAGGTTAGATTTTGTGATATACTTCAAATTGATTTTACGGATAGTGTTGACATAAGGAGTGTAATTCATTTGGTTATTTTGCACTGTTTTGTCAGTATCAATATGGAAAAGCTTATCTCCTCAAATAGTTTACCTTCGTATTTTTGTCAGCAATCAATTGATCACTTATGCATGGATTGATTTCTATTATCTACTCTGATTTTGCTGAATGAAAATGTTATTGATTCAGCGCTTGGCTTAGGATCATGAGTTTGTAATGTCTTAATTTATGTTTTTAGATGTGACTTCCAAGGCTTTTTATGATATGAGTGTTTTTCAAATCTCCCCGAATAGAGTTTCCTGCCCAGCTTTTCTGAATGTTTAGCAATGCCTTTAATGTACCATATTCCTTTGACTTCAGTATTCTCCAGTTATTTCTGCTTGGTCCTTGGACACTGTTCTTTTCATGGAGTCTTAATGATGTCATCTGTTAGCCTACTATCACCTTTTCGTTTTCTTGAGATATCAACATATGTATCACTCTTCATTCAAGTTACTATTAGACATTCCTATATCTTCTCTTCATTTAGGCTCCTAGATTGGGGATATTATAACTAGCCTACCTACATACCTTGGTGCTTAGCATGTTTGTTTGTTAAGTTCTATGATTAACTTTCTGTCATACAGTACAGGATTCATCCTTGTCTATAAAATTGTACTTTATTGAGAAGAGTAGAATAGATAAAGAAAGAGTGACAAAGATCTTATGTCTCTGTTTTGTATGTGTATATGGATACATGTGAAGGTCTAGAATTGATATACTGTGTCTTTCTTGATTTTCCAATTTATATTTATTGACATAGAGTCTTTTGCTGAACCTGGAGATTGTCACCAATTCTAGTCAGTCTTGCTAGCTAGCTTGTCCCAAAGATATTGTCTCTTGTCTCCTGAGTGCTGAGATTACAGGCATCTGTTACAAACTCGTGATTCTAAGCCACATCTGTCTGCTTGGCTTTTCTGTATATTCTTGGATCTGAGCTATGGTCCTCATACTTGCATGGTGAGAGCTTTATCCACCATTTCCATGTCCCCCATTTTTAAAAAATTAGACAAAATGCCAATGTCAATGACTATTTCTCTATAAAAGGATATTCTAAGTGTAGTAATGTGTTGAAGTTTTAATAAATGAGCATTAATACCTTCCATGGTGATCTTAAGCAGTATATAGCAATCTATTTGATAAATTCTTTAGGATAATCAAGATCATTGGGTATGTTTTCAATTTGATAAGGGTAAAGGGTGAGAAGCAGCCAGTGCTTAATTCAGATGTTCTATGTGCTTGGCAGTAAACTATGATCTTTATAGTCATTATATAATTAAATTCCTCAAAAAACATGGGATGTAGGAACAAGGATGCCAGTGCTCAGAGAGGTGTGACAACAGAGTTAACTGGAAAGCCTGTATTTAAATCTGGAGATATTTTAGTATGTGTACACTATTTATTTCCTCAAACTAACCTCAGCATGCTCTTAATTTTTGTAAAAAAATATGATCTTGGAGTGACTAGGGGCATCATTAAACATCAGTTGCTCTCTGCTGCTTAATTCCAAGTTAGTGGAATTTCTCAGTGTATCATTAGATAGCTTGCCACTATGTTAGTATAGACCTGATGTTGGTATATTTGTGCTTTAGGATGATTCTAAAATGCTGTTCACAGACAAGACATTCAGGAAAATTCCAAATTTGGTCTTAAATTGAGGTTGTTATTTTTACCATATTCCTCAAATTAATACATGCAAGAGGAACCAGGGGAGGGGAGACAGAGTGTTTGCTATGCCCATAACCCTGGGGCAGAACTCTAGGGAAATCTGATTCTAACCTGTTGGGAATTTCTTCTATGTTGTCTTACTTCTTCCTTTGAATTCACTGAAGTCAGGTTTTGGAGATGCTTTTTGAGGGTAGTTATTATGATAATTTTCTTGTTCACTTTACTTTTGATAGACATTTCAACTGATGTTCCAAGCCTTTTGATTTTTGATCTCCTAAATTTGTGATATCTGTATATCTATATTTATCTACATATCTATCTATCTATCTATCTATCTATCTATCTATCTATCTATCTATCTAAGGATGTATGGCAAAGTTTTCTAAGCAGTGAGATACTAAAACTAGAAAGATAGCCCAAATTAGAATAAATTATAATTAGTCATTTCTTGCTTCCAACTAGAAATTAAAGCTCTCCAAGTGAAAGGAGTTTTCTATTAGGAAATTAGTTGTAAAGAAACGACCTTTCAAGAGTCTAATTTATCTTCCAGTGAAGCTTATAGGTCTTCTGCTGCATGCAGTTTTCTGGAGCTATAGTACAATGCCACAGAGCTGGTAATTTATAAAGAGTAAAAGTTTGTTTAGCTCACCATTCTGCTGGTATCTTCTTGGCTTCTGATGTGAGTTTTCTTGCAGCATCACAGTCTGCAAGGAGGTAATCCATGGTGAGTCATAATGAGTGTTCTAACTTTATTTTCTCTCTTCTTACAAGGTTCTCATAGGTGCTTTGATTTAATGACCTTACCTAGCTGTAAGGGTCTGGCAAAGCTACAATTTTCATTAACATATGAGTTTTGGACTTAAGGTTGTTTTTCCTTATTTCCTTATTTCTCTTTCTTTCTTCTTTCTTTCTTTCTTTCTTTCTCTCTCTCTCTCTCTCTCTCTCTCTCTCTCTCTCTCTTTCTTCTTGTTTTTTTTTAATTTTTATTTTTAATTTTTTATTTTTATTTTTTATTTTTTACAGGATTTCTTTGTGTAGTCCTGTAGTCCTGGTTGTCCTGGGACCCACTGTACAGACCAGGCTAGCCTCAAATTCATAGCACATCTATCTCTGCTTCCCAAGTACTAGTTTAAAGGCACTCACCACCATGCCCAGCTCTAAGTTTTTAATGTGAGCTTTTCTAGGCTCCTGTCTATAATCATAACAGCATCAGTAATAGTACCTGGGATTGGTGCCCACCAATGGGATGGATCCCAATTTGGGTCAGGCACTGGTCTGCCTTTCCTTAAGTTTCTGTTCCATTTTTGTCCCTGCATTTCTTTTAGGCAGAAGCAATTTGGGGTTGAAGGTTTTGTACATGGGTTGATGTCCCCATCCCTCCACTGGGATCCTGGAGGTGGTCTTTTCATATTCCATAACCCCACTGTTGGAAATTTCACTCTTGGGAGTGTCCTTATAGAAGGACAAATTGAAAACTGAACCCTGGTTTGACATCATCTCCATTGATAGCTCAACAGAGCTTATTTTTCCCCCCTCTGAGATATTTTGCTTTTCCCAGATGATGAAGTGTGAAATAAAACATGACCCTGATTTCTGCATTGATAACACCAATTAATCAGGCAATAGATGAAGGAATAATGTACAATGTATAAAAGAACTTTGAGAAAAACAATGAAGTTTTAGCAAAACACACACACACACACACACACACACACACACACACACACACACAAAGATTCATAGTAACTTTTTAGATAAGATGGATACAAAAGCAACCATCACAGAAAAATTTAGTCCAGAAAGATGCAGGAGTCAGAATGCTATTGACAGAGATGCTAAGCATACTCCAGAAAGAATGAACCAGAATGAAATAATTTTAGAGCAGTGGTTGTGGCTTGTAATGCCTTTGGGGAGTAGAATAACCCTTTCTTAAGAGTGGTCTAAGATCATTGGAAACACAAATATTTACTCTAAGACTCAGAACAATCCAAACATACAGTTATGATGTAGCAATAAAAATAATTGTATAGTTGTGGGTGACCATATCCTGAGGAGCTATATTAAAGGGTCATGGTATATTTTCATATATGCAGCCACTTGTTCTGGGGTGTGGGGGAATCTCTAGAAAATCCCAGTGACCTGGAATGGGGGAGACTTCCAGGACTCAAGGTGGGTGACCTTAGCTAAAATTCCCAACAGTGGGGTTATGGAACATGAAAAGACCACCTCCAAGATCCCAGTGGAGGGATGGGGACATCAACCCACGTATAAAACCTTCAACCCCAAATTGCTTCTGCCTAAAAGAAATGCAGGGACAAAAATGGAACAGAGACTTAAGGAAAGGCAGACCAGTGCCTGACCCAAATTGGGATCCATCCCATTGGTGGGCACCAATCCCAGATACTATTACTGATACTGTTATGATTATAGACAGGAGCCTAGCATGGCTGTCCTCTGAGAAGGTCTACCAGTAGCTGACTGAGACTGATGCAGACACTCACAGCCAAACATTGGGCTGAGATCAGGGACCACTATGGAAGAGTTAGGAGAAGGATCAAAGGAACTGAAGAGAATGTCAAACCCATAGGAAGACCGATAGTATCAACTAACTCGGACTCCTCAGAGCTCCCAGAGTCTAAAGCCCCAACCAACGAGTATACACTGGCTGGTTCCAGACCCTGGCATTTATGTAGCAGAGGGTTGCCTTGTCTTGCCCCAGTCGTAGAAGATGCACCTAATCCTGTAGAGACTTAATTCCCTAGGGCAGGAGATATCCAGCAGGCCACCCTCTCAGAGGAAAAGAGGAAGGGGAAGAAAGGAAGAACTCTTCAAGGTGAGGATGGAGAAGGGAGCAACATTTGGTATGTAAATAAATAAAATAAAAAAACAAACAAATAAATAAAGAGTCTCAGCATTAGGAAGGCTGAGAGAGGCTTTAGAGAGTTTTTTATTTTAGGTGTATTGTTTTGGTTATGAATACTATTACCTTGAGCAAAAGTGGGTTGAAGAAAAAATATGATTTGTTGTCATACATAAAGTGCAACGTGGAAGGTGGAACAGATTGGATTGCAGTGTGACTTAGAGTGTACTAACACTGTGGAGCATCTGACATCCTCCTATCACTCTGGCCTGCTTCTGAGTTTGAACAATGTTCTTAGAAGGATCTTCTTGGGCTAACAAGATGAACACTAATTTCGTCAGTGCTGCTTTCCCCCTTGTTGATATCAACACAGAGAAAGAAGAAACCTTTTTCCTGAAGCAAGAACTTTATTTATTTATTTATTTATTTATTTATTTATTTATTTATTTATTTTTAACTGAATTGGGAAGACAGATGTCATGTTCATCTATGTCCCCAAACCATGTGTGGGCAATGCCTGAATTTGCACATTGACTAACTTGTAATAGTCTCTCTGTAAGTGGAGTCGGTCTCTGAATAGAAGTGGAGTTCTGCTCAGAAGAGAGGAAAGAATAGATGTGGGGTAAGCCACCAAGAACACCGACCTCAGAATACAGAGCTGAAGGACTGAGGTTTCTGGTATGGACTTCAAGAGTTCTCAAGCAGTCAAGTGCAATGCGGCAATGACACACCGTTCAAAGAGGCAGTCAGTAGAGGTCACATCATGTTGTATTTGAGAAACACAAGAGCCACAACATGATGAGAAGGCCATAAAAACAATAAACCAGAAATGAAGCCAGAAAATCTGAGTGTCAAGCAAGCAGAAGTAGAAGATAAACCATAAGCCTGGAAGCATGGTGGGGAGTCGGGGTCAAAAAACAGGGCAGAGTCTGTGGCAAGAGGTAAAGTGGTGGGATTGAGTGTTCATGATAAAACCATGAATATGCTGACACCTTGCTTTCACACAGTGCTGAAAGGACAAGCCAGGTTGAACAATGTTGTCCTAGTTAGGGGTTCTGTTGCTGTGATGAAACACTATGACTAAAAGCAAGTTGGGGAGGAAAGGGTTTATTTGGCTTACACTTCCACACTGTAGTCCATCACTGAAGAAAGTCAGGACAGGAAGTCAAACAGGGTAGGAACCTGGAGCAGAATCTAATGTAGAAGCTACGGAGGGGTGCTGCTTACTAGCTTACTCCTCATGGTTTGCTTAGCCTGGTTTCATAAAGAACCAAGAACCACCTTCCCAAAGGTATCCCCACCCACAATGAGCTGCCCCCATCAATCATTAATTAAAAAAAAATCTTCTAAATGTTTGCCTGAAACTCAGTCTTATGGAGGCATTTTGTCAATTGAGGATCTCTCCTGTCTGATGACTTAGGTTGTGTCAAGTTGACCTAAAACTAGCCCGTACAAATGTCAAAATCAGAATGGACTAGATTACTGATTTTTTTTTTTGCATCAAAGCAGCTTGAAGAAGGATGAGGAGATGGTTTAGTGTGTGAAGTGCCTGCAATATTAGCATAAGGACCACAGCTCAGTTCCTAGAACCTAAAGTAAAATGCTAAGTGAGGTGGCATGTGTATAATCCCAGGACTTGGGTGGACAAAACAATAGGATCTTTATACTCTCTAGGAAGCTGGGCTACCCAGGTTGGAGAATTCCAGGTTCAGTGAGAAAGCCTGTCTCAAAAAATAAGATGACAAATGACTAAGGAAGATATCAAACACTATTCTCTAGATTCCACATACACATACATACATACCCATGCATACTTATCCAAACAATAAATTACATTACCATCCTCCCAAATCTTCTTGGAGGGCTTGCTAAATGATTGATCATCTGTTTCATCAGGGTAGTGTTAAAAAACTTTGTATTTTAAAGTTTTTAATTATACTTCTTTATTGATTTACTTTGTGTGTGTGTGTGTGTGTGTGTGTGTGTAGCAATGTATACATAACAACACATGTGTGGAGGTCTGAGGACAATTTTCAGGAGTCATTTCTCTCCTACTATATGGGTCTCAGGGACCAAACTCACTCATCAGGCTTAGCAGAAACTCCTTTAGCCAATAGTCCAAGAACTCATGTTTCTAATAAGTCTCCATATGCTTTTTGGGCTGCTGGTCTGGGGCATTTAGGTTGGGAACCAATAGTTATGAGGAAAGCCTGTCAAAAATTGTTACATTGGTGTGTTTCAGTGTGTAGTATGATGGCTACTTGCTGAGATTCAGTAATGGAGAGCATTAAAAATGCCGATTTGTAAAACGCCTTTCCCAGAGGTGTGTGTCAGCAGCTTTGGAGAAGAACGTGCAGACATATTTTCTAACAAGTTCTGCAGATGAGCCTGCCATGGCTGGGGTCTTTCTGCTAAATTGTGTGAACTTCTTGTAAGCTGTCACCTCCCTCTGCATACACTGTAATTATCAGGTTGTTACAGAGATGTGTCATCCTTCAATGGGACCATGATTGGCACAGAATTAAACATCGGCAATTTCAGAGGCTGATAGGGAAGCACTCACGTTCCGTGTGTGCCTCGTTTTATTGATCGACCTTGAGTAAAGCTGTGTAACCATTGATGCTTCCATTTCTTAATGCGGAAGAGGACGTAAATCGGTGACCATAGGCAATAATCACTTAATATTGTATCCTTAGCAAACTGTTTACAAACATGGCTCTTCTAGATTTTTCTCACAATCTTGTTTTCCTAGCAGGCTGACTATATTAGCTACTTTTCTGTTGCTGTGATAAAACATCATGATCAAGACAACTTTAGGAAGGAAGAGTTTATTTTGGGCTTCTGGGGTAAGGATTTGTGATGGCTGGGAAGTGACAGGCATGGTGACAGAAACAAAAGGGAGGCTCACATCTGGAAGCAGAGGGAGCAAACTGGGAAGAATGCAGGGATTTGAAACATCGAAGTCCATCCCCCCCACCTCCACTCTGCACCATGATACTTCTCCAGCAAGATCACATCTGGATCTCCCTGAACAATGCCACCCACTGGGGACCAATCATCCTAATAATACAAACCTACCACAAACATTCTCATCAAAACACCACAGTGAGAGGCTGGCTTATCCACAAACTCACATCTTGCCAGAAGCAGTTTATCATGCTGATATACCTGAATTAAATGAAGGGACAGATTCAAAGAAAAAAGTAGAAAAAGATGAGGAAAAGACCTTCTGTGCTTAAGAAGCAAGTAGAGAATCACCAGTAATGTGGTTAGCGTGACTAAGCTGTCAGTAGATAGTCTGGCTGCTTTGTAGCTTGTCTTGTATCTATGTGGTTACACACAACTCTTGTCCTTATTTAAAATGCCATGCCTCCTTCTGTAATGCCCTGTGAGATTACAGCTACAAAGACATGCATGCAGTGCTGATGTACTACTTAGTGTATATCAGAGGTGGGTGACTTACAGATTTCACAGGAGTGATAGTTAGGGCAAACAAGCAAAATGCTTTTAATCTCAAAACAGACTGTGAAGTCCAACCAAACGTGGTCAGACTCTAAAGGAGGCTCCAAACCTGGCACTAGTTAGCCAATTCATTTTATTTTTCTGTATCTGCCTGCCCATACACATGTGATAGGATAATACTTTTTCCCCGAGTCATTGGAGCACAAGGCCACGAAGATGGACTGTAGTCAAGTGAGTAAGTGAATGTTTGGCCTCATCTGTTCAAGTGGGCTTTTTCCAATGATCTAAATAGCCTTACTCAAGAACCATTATATATCCTCCCTCCTTCCTTCTCCTTCCCTCCCTCCTCCTCCTTCTCCCTCCCCTCCGTAAAAATGTACTTGGAATTTAAACGACAAGCTATCCTGCTACTTTTGACCTTTCTGACAAGCTCAGTGCTTGTCTGTGCTTGTCTTATTGAGGTTACTGCCATAACTAATATGTTTTCATGTTGAGCCCAGAGCAAATATATTTCCAAGTAATAATGAGACAGTAGAACTAAAATTCCAGTCAATAACAGCAAGACAAAAGGAACAAACAACCTTTTCTGTTTCATTCCCAAACTCTAGTGTTTCTCAAGGAAGCACAGGCAGAGAACAGTTAAATTACACACTGGTACCATGTGATCCATGATGATCAGGCGCTGTTTCTATCCCAAAGACATATCTATCACAGCACGCTACAATGCTCTGTGTATAATCTCTTGCCACCTAGATCATGTGCTTTCCTCTCTTTATGTTTCAAGAACAATGCTGTATCAATTAAAACTTAAATTAAAAACATTGAAAGCATTTCAAAAAGTCCCTAAAATATTAGGAAAAAGGATCTCATGAATAAGCCGACCTCCATCATTTAGATTCTAAACCTATCAACATTTGGCCACTGTTTGTTGACCTTGTTCTCTTTCCTCATTATTTGTTTTCCTCTCTCTTCCTCACCCTTCTCTTTTGTGTTTCAAAGCAAACCCTAGTGTCTTGGGCTGCCCTTAGCAGAGACTAGGTTCTGAATACATAGTCACAAAGACTCTGATGGTGTCCTCTGTGTCAAACAAGTTCATAGGGAATCTGATTCTGGATCTTATGTGAATCAGTAAGTCCCATTTTTAAGGGACAGAAACTTGGGACATCTCCTGTATTTTTCAAATAGTCTAAGACACTGAATTTTTAAAAATAACTTACCGTGCAGGTGATGGCTTTGTGATTGTGTGTGTGTGAGTGTGTTTGTGTGTGTATGTGTTTTTAGTATCTCTCTAGTTCCTGAGAGAGAAATTCTAAAGCTTAAACACTCACCAATAAACAAAAATTAGAATTTGAGGAGTTGCTGGTGGCTGAACACATGGTAGTACCTAAAAGGTGATATTCCCAGGCAGGGGACAGAAGCTCCAAATCTTTTGTTCCATTTATCTCTCCTATCTGGATGTCAGTCTGTAACCTCTGCTGCTATATCCTGTATCAATATAATAAAGCAGCAGACATATTTTCCTGAGTTCTCGGAGTCCTTGATTATTAGTTGTTCAGACACAAATGTGGGTGACACAGTACTATTTTCAATTGGTGTATTTACTGGGGTAAGTCATGTAGGACTAAGCCTTCAACCTTGGGATGTGACTCCAACTCCAGGTAAAGAATTGAGTTAAATATAGGATGCCCAGCTGCATCTCCTGGAGAACTGTTTGGTGTGTGTGGAAAACCACTATACATGTGGTGTCAGAGTGTATACTCAGTGGGAATATGGGGAATGTGGTGGAAAACCTGTATCCTAGGACTAACATGGGTATAGTAGTTGGAGCACCAGCCCTTTCCCATGGTTTTTTTTTCAGGTAATAGCATCATTATTTATATGACAACTCCAAAATTTTCATACATTATTTTTCACAACTCAGATTGAAATGGGGAGTTCTAATTGTTTATGCAAATTTCCACTACTTCAAAAGTAGCTCATGGTAGGAGTTGGAGATCAAATGCAAGAAAGAAGACCTCGAGTGAAGGACAAGAGCCAACACTAGACTATGGTAATGCAGCCTACCACTATCCCCAAAGTGTATAACTCCACCTACAAAATAAGAATATTTTCTCTCAGTTATACTTATGTGGTGACAGGAAAAGGAACAAACAGAAACCTATCAAATCCTCCCTGGAAGTAAAGTAAAAATATTGTAGAGAGAAAAAGAAACCCCAGTTCCTCATGAATATCTGTAGTGTTTCCATCTTTTACATCAAAGCTCTAAACAACCAAAGGGAAGCGAGGCTGAGAGCTGCTACACATCAGATTCAAGGCGCATTAGCCATCACTGTCACAAGTGGACTCAGAATCCTCTGGAAAGCGTTGTGCCTGGCCCTCATTTTACCCATGTGTGCACTCTGCTTATTCTGCTCTTATCATCTTAGACTGCAGCAAGATGACCATATGGACTGTGCTTCTTACTCCCCTCCTTCCACACTCTGTGTGTGAGGGCACGGTAATTTTTCCTTGCATTATTGTTTTCTTGGGTCTTCCTTCAGGTTTCTGACAAAGTGTTGATACCAGGAAGATTAATTTTTTTTTTTTTTTTGCTATTTTCCAAGAAAAGGAAAAAGTTTCTACCTGCAGTTCAGGCAGGCAGAGCTGACCTATAAACTTCTCATAGAGATCAGCATTGGGTTTGTGGTATTTCTCTTCCTAAGAAGATCTGTTTTCAGAATTAAAATAAAGAAAAAAAGCAGTGGATTAGTCCTGACCATACATTACTTGTAACTGGGATTGAGGGCTACTTCCATAATTTTCAGAGAGTCTCCACCTATTTCTTTTGTCTTGTCTTGTTTGTTTTTTGTAGTTAAAAAGTAATAAAAATATACATATATTCATTTAAAAAGGATTCACTTTCAAAACAGGGCATTTGAAAGCCAAGCATGCTATAGTATTGCCTTAGGATGCTCTGATTTCCAACGGGCTTTTCTCCTAGAATTCTTTGAAGTAGGTGAGGTTAAATATACCTAGGATTCTATTTATCAGTTCTAAACAAAGAGGTCATGGGGGAGAGAAGAGAATGCAGAGCAGGAAAGGGATGAAAAAAAGTTGGGAAATTGTTAGGTTCATAAAACATCCTAAATTTGTAATAAGTTTAGGAAAACTGGGTACAAAATGAAAATCTTTATGGTGTGTAAAATATGAGGCATCTTTCTCCTTGCAAAGAAAGTTTTCCTTTTGCACACAGAGAAAGGAATGATTCTGTACTTTGTGAAAACAAAAATGATATAGGGCTCCATTTCACCAAGACTTAGACATGGAACAAGCCCTGAGTGATTAGACAGAGCCACAGCAAGGCTCACAGCAAGGCCCTGTTTTATTATTCTGCATGCACTCAGAAGTCTAAATATTATCGCTGTGTATGAAGAGGTTATCTATATATTTGCACTCTGAGCTGCATGCCTTCTTAATGCCTTACCATGGTTCTGTTGTAGGACTGTATTTAGATCTTTCTTTTGTTTTTATTCTAGAACAAAATTAAACCATCCATAAGAACCTTGACAATCAAAGCTCCCCTTTTCTCTCTAATCTACCAAGCAGGGCTCTTGGCAGTCTCTATCTTTGCTTCTTTTCTATAATATATATGCTTTACCCAAATGGGTGCTGATGTGCAGGGTGTACAGGAAACTCCAGGCTGTGGACACTAGGAAAACAGATTTGGACAGCCAGGAATTTGAATTTTTAGTTGATTACATAGGCTGGGAATTTATGTATGGCCTTAGGTTAGAGACAGGGAGACACTGTGTTTGTACCATAGGCTCTTTGCAAAAGCTTCTTTTTCCTTAATGGAGACATCTGTATTTTTATTTTTTTCCAAGTATAGAAATGATAGATGTTGTTTAGAAAAAAGTAACTGTATATAAAGTAAAAAATGAAAAATTATTTTTGCCTGCAGTGTCATTGCAACTCAGATATAACCTGTGTTGAAGTTTTTCATTATCCAAATCTTCTCTATAAACCTCAACAAGTACACTTTTAACCTTCTGAAACAAAGGTATATAGTAGTTTTACTTTGTAAGACTACCTTTGACCTCAATATTATGTTTTGAGTAAACTTGTGGATGACTAATATAACCAGTAGATTTTCTTTTAAACTATAGGATCATGGGAAACTAATCAATCCTGTATTTGTTGGCATGGCCTTTGTTGTACACAGTGCTCTGAGGAATATCTGCTCACTTACATACTTCTATGCCCAGCTTTTCATTTCCTATGATAAATTCCTCTACTGCCTGTGTCAGTTATATTTTCATTGTTGTTCTAAAATACCTGATAAGCACAGTGTAAGTTTTTTCTGGTGTACAGTTTGATGGTAGAGTGTGCCATGGCAGAGGAGAATGTGATAGTAGGGTTGTATAGTCACATTGTATTTGCATTTAGAAAGCAGAGAAGGATGCTGGTGCACAGGCAGCTTTCTCTCTTATTTATTGCAGAACTCAAGCCCAGAGAATAATGACCCCAACATTCACTTAGCATGGTTCTTCCAACCTAAGTTCATGTCGTCCAGATAATTCTCCACAGATATGCCCGGAAGCTTGTCTATTTGATTTGAAATTCTGAGTTGACAACATAAAGCATTGCAAACATGTATGTGATTGGTGAGTCAAGGTATATTTGTGATTTGCATTGTATGTAGCTCATCTTGCCACACTTGGACATTTGCCAACCCTGGCTGTTATTAAACTTTAAATTTCATTAACTGCTAATGGCTACTCTAATTTGCACAAGGAGGATTTTGTTTCTGAATTGGGATCTAGCTATGTGGTATGCAGGAAATGGCTGTGTGCTTTGCTTGGTGATCTTACCCTGCTTTCTGTCATAGTCCACTCCTGATCATCAGAAAGTTAACTGCTAGACATTGCTGGTCTTTGCTGAAGCCTGACTTGTCTGTCTTACTCTAGTCATTTAATTTACACAGACACACCTACATACACATACTCCACATTATATCTACATCTGCAATTCTAAAATGCATACCATTAAACACAAAATCACATGTAGGACTGCATTATATACACACCACATCACAACACATGGTGTCATTGTGACGCAGTTTTAAATGAGATTCCTGTTATGGTCACACAATTCAGTAGTCTGTCACTTTAAAAATTTCCTGATAGTTGTGGCCTTTTCGGGGAGCCATCTTGTTTCAGCTTTATGGAGTCTCCCTCCTGGCATTGCTGTAGGCTGAGAGCTCGTACCTCTCTTTGGACATATGACACTCTCATAAGTCCAAGTCTATGTGTAAAATGGGGAGAATGGAAGTTTCAGAGTACAATGTACAAATATAAGATATGGTTTAAGTCTGTTTTCTCCCCTCCAATGGATATGTATTGTTTCCTATTGAATTTTGTCACAGGAAGAATGAAAGCTGGAAATCCAGTATATTATGCATGTATATACAACTATAATTTGCAATAATGCATATCATTGTACATACAATCAAGCATGTCACACCACATGCGAAATACCCCATGTACAGAATCCTATCACATGCTCCACATCACTTTCCAAGGCATTGTTGGGAAACAATCTGATGTAGATTTAATTTTGTCTGTTTTTTTTTTTGTAAAAAAAATTCCAATTTACTCTAAGCCCAGTGTTCCTTTCTTAATGCATAGTTTTATTGATTTTTTTCTTATGTCACTAACATTGCTCAAAATGGAATTACTAAAATATGCTGACCTTGTTTTTTATTTTCTCCAAGTTCCTTAGAAATAAGATTTACTTGGTATGTATCCATCAAATCAACTATTTAATTAAAATACAAAGTTAGGACTGGAGAATGTAAATAACAAAGCCTGCAAGGTATTAGAACAGGAGCACTGTTTTTTTTTTTTTTTCAATCTTTGGCATCTGAGACAGACTCTTACCCTTTACAGAGGGAGGGGCAAGGCAGAATGAATTCTAGGCCAGGCAGACCTGAGATTCTTCCTTTGTGTGCATGACTGCAGAATAATTTACCTCTTTTAGCCTTGATATTTTTGCCTATGAAATAGGTTTAGTAATGGCACTGTGAGCTATCGGAACTAAATGATATATGTGTACCTAGATAATTCCATGTGTGTGTATATAAATAAAACTTTGTGTGGGTAGGAAAGGGTTTTGCCAATCTCCAGTCCCTAAGCACTTCAATCAGCTCAAGTCTATCGACTTCTATATTGAATGTCTGTCATCACAGTTGTGTTTTAATCTAAATTGACCAGTTGGGCATCTATTAACCTTTCAACATTTCTTTGTGGTGAAGGTACAATCTCCAGTCTTTTTCCCTATTCAGTCTTGCAAGTTCGCACTTTCTGTGCTATTAAGGAGATTTCTTTCCCCCTGCATTGACATTGACAAGTGGCTCTGACTCTTCATAGTGTCTATTATATAATGCTCTTGCATATTCTTTCATGTGTCTTCCTGGTCAATACCATGGAGAGAAGCTGGAACTCCAAGAATGTATATGTACACAGTGGGAAAGCTAAGGGAATTTACCCTTGTTTGGGTATAAATGCCCTTGCCAGGAGACCTCACTTTGAATGAATCCTCATTAGGTGATTTATTAAACGGGGTGACTGAAGAACAGTGGACAACCTCTCGGAATCAGAGACATGGGGATTAGGATAGGATGAGTGAACTTTTCATCAAAATTTTGACCTTGAATTTTAGAGTAACGACTCTACAATTTAGAAATAAGAATAGTGCACATGGAGTATGCATGTGCACTTGCAGCATGTCTTCATGTGTGTGGGTATTTTATTTACATTTTGAATGGAAAGCAAGAACTACACTTAGTTTTTCAAAGAGGACAGTAGGATATTTGGGAGATGATTAAATCTGATTGCCTTGGAAAGTAAGTGAATTATTTACTACATAAGTACAATACATGTTTGCATAAATAAAGCACTTCCCAAATGAGCCGAGTCATTTTACTCTGTGCATATTAAACAAAATGATTGAGTTCACATTTTCTAAACACATGATTTCTTCATTCTGTGCAAAGTATAAAGCATTCTGAAGGTTATTACGCATAACATATCTGAATAATTTAACAACAAATACAATTTTTCAGGAAGTCACTCTTCAACAACTGCTTTTAATTAACGGTGCTTTCACTTGTGCTAGAGGCATCGCTCTCCCTCCTTAAAGTAGGACTTACTTGCTTTTCTGCCAGAGTGAAGGTAAATTTAAATGAGAAAATATTTTCTTAACATGAGCAATGTACCTTTAATGAACTGCTGTCAACTTTTAAGGACCAGGTTGTATTTTTCCCACATTCTGAAATCTCCTGGAACCCAAGCACCACACTGTTTGAGGGTGAGCATTGAATTCTACAAAATACAGCGGCTCAGGTATCTTTACAGTAACTTAATATATTCTCAAATGATTTCCTTTACTTTTACTACAAAGTGTTCTACATTCTTGCTCCAGTTGACTGGAACTTCTGTCCCTACCTCCGGATCTCTAGATTTCTGATTAGAATTTTCCTCTCTGCCTCGAAATATCATTTAAAAAAGATGTTTTGAGAATTTTATACATATATATGATGAAACATAATCATGTTTATTCTTCACTTTCCCTCCAGCTCTGTCCAGCTCCTCTCCGATATGCCTACTTCCAATTTCATGTCCTTTTCCACGAAGTCCCTGTAGCCACGACACTTATTTTCCTGTAACTCTCCTTCAGCATTTCTTGGCTTGAGCTTGTTTTCTGACACCGTCATGTAGGTATATAATCTGTTCACTGTCACTTTCCGTTCTCTCCCATGTCCCTCCCAACTTGTCCCCACATTCATGCCTTTGCTTTGGTGACCTACTGGTTTTAACTAGGGCCTTCTCTGTAACCAAGGGTTTGGGACAAGTCACTGGAGTCTGGTAAAAATTATTCATTGAAGTATGTAAAATTATAAAGTGTCCCTTAGTAGTTGACAGCAGTTCATTAAGGGTACCTTGCACCTGTGAAGGAAGATTTTGTTTTATAATTGAGTACACAACTGATGACAATGATTGCCCCTTCCCTGAGTCATCAGTAGCCGCTCATGTCTTACTGCACATACTCCTAAATTGCAAGATTACTAACCACTAAGTGCTTTTGATTGTAGAAGGTGTGGAATGTATCAGACATCTGAAGGAATCATTATAGTTTACCATAATGCATAAATTAGGTAGTTAATCTCTGTATGTTTATTTTTTTAATTGAAAATGATTATTTTGTGTACATGGGTGGTTATTTTTACATATATGTCTGTTCAATTCCCTATCAGAAGAGGACATTTAACACCTGGAACTGAAGTTAGAGGTGGTTGTGAGTTGCCATGTGGTAGCTAAGAATGGAACCTGACTTTTTTTTTTTTTTTGGAAGAGCAGCCAGTGCTGTTAACCATTGAGCCATCTCTCCAGCCCCTGCACCTAGGGTGGGTTTTTTTTTCAATTCAAAACAAACATGGGTGCTGCCTATAAACCTTTTCTTTTCAATAATTCCTGAGATTTTTTGCTCCTGTCTTTATCTTTCATCCACCCACCATAGATGTGATCTAAAATTCTGCTGTTTGCAGCTTTCCAGACTGTTCTTTGTATGAAGTAGAAAAGAAATGACGCTTTACGCGTGATGAGTTCATTTGCTGGACTTGTCACTGTGTCATTTCCACGATTTAATTGCAGTAAGGGTAAAACTTGGGGAAATCGAAGTGACAGACTTTGTCTGAGAAGGTCAGAACAATTATTTTGCAGCAAATTGACTTTTAGAAAGCAAATAGGTTAACTACCCTACAGGATGTAAAGGAATAAACTTTCTTGGTTTTACAAAGACTTCTGGATTGACTTAAGACACGAAGACTGACTGATAGCGTTGCAGACCAACACGGTGAGAACTGAATTTGGATGGCTAAGAAGACTGCCACCACGGATTCAGGGCGACCCGGTTCACGGGGACGTTCCTTCAGGCAGTGCTCAGACACAGATGAAAGTCAAAGTCCTTAATGAAGCTGACCCTGCAGGTGTTGAGGCTTGTGGGTTTCATTTCCAGTTTTGCCCTTCAGAGATCAGCAGCATCCTGCTCTGCAGGTACCATCTGCAGCCCATGGGAAACAGGCCTGAAAAAGCCCACGTGGGAAAGGAAGAAGAAGCTGAAGTGCCCAAAGCTATCTTAATTGTCCTCGCTTTCAGTTGCCCCCCCCCCTTCCCACACCTCTCACCTTTCTCTGCTAAAACTATTTTGGCATCAATTTGCCCGAAGCTACTGGTTTTTACTTTCAATTTCTATATCTAGTTGAAAGATACAGATGGCAGGCAGGAAAGTGGTTTTATGGGTTTGGAGTCTTGCCAGGCTTAGCAGATACCTTCCACTAGAGCATGCCTACAACCCACTTCTGATGTCCGGGGCCTCTTAGCTCAAAGTTCTCTATAGATGTAGCATACATTTCACCAGAGGCAACTTAGAGGGTTACATTATTGTGAAATTTTTGTTAAAGCTCTACTCTTGCATTGAAGAAAGAAGAAAAGGAAAATACCCGCTGGCGTTCGGATAAAGTTATATTCTGAAATATAATACTGAAAATATCCAAGGTCTTTTATAATGTTGCCTCATGTACTTGGGATGGGTAGAGAGGACAGAGGTGATTCTATAGCAGGGTAGGCTTCACTCTGCAGAGCAAGAACATAGTGCAGAGCTATGCATACATTTTAAGGACAGGCATACAGTACATACCCACACAACATAAGCCCGGAGATTGGCCACCTATTTAAAATAACGACTTCATATTGGCTATCTACTTCTAAGCTGTTCTGACTTCATTTTGTTGTTGGCTCCAAATCCTCATGCACATCTAATGTTTAGTTTTGCATGGAATTAATTGAAGGCACTGTGGGAAAGCTTAGGCTGCTAGGATGCTGCTGCCCTTGCAGTGCGGCCGAGACCACCGGATTAAGCATCAATAAATGTTTTCTTGTTCTGTGGCTGTGGCCTTTAACAGAGCGATTCCAGGCATCTTTAGTCCTGAATTCAATCATCTAACATCTGAGAGTTAGAAAGTGTCTTACCTCTATTTTTGAGTTCTGTAATTTTCAAAAGTGCAAAACATATTCTAAAAAAAGATTCAGAAAAAAGATCTCCCCTGCAGATTTTTTTTTTACTTTTGAAACTATGATAATAAGTTAAACAGTCTTATTCAAACTATTATGTTTGTGATATATTCAAATGTATAAACAAAGATAAGCAAAAATAATAAAATCTATGTATAAGCTTGTTCTTGAGAAACTACTCAAAGCCTTAAGATACACACACATACAAACACACACATATGTGTATACATTGGTGTATGTATGACTCCTTTTTGATGAACATACATATGCTCACACCTTCACACTTTTGAGTGTTCCCACGAATTTTTTTTAGCTCAAAAGACATCTTGAAGTTACAAGGTTAAGAAAGTCAAGTGCATAGGTGACAAAGGAACAAGATTAAGAAAACTTAATTATCAAATGTACAGGATGTTTGGAGAGTGATCAATAACAGATCTTTGCTTTCTCTTCTGAGTTATGTGTCAGTCCTGAGTTTGCCTCAGATGGATCTTGATTGGCCTATCTGCTTACTTTTCTATTTTTTTTTCCTCAAATTCATCAGTTCCGTTGTTTTTCCTTCTATGAAAGGTTCTATCTGTATATTTGGTCTTGGACTTCTTTAGAAGGAATTGTTTGTTTAGAATTAAATACTTATGAGCAAACAAATCCTTCTTAGAAGATGGTGCTTTCTACAGCATAAATTCAGTTCCTTCCCAGGCTAATAGATTGTCTGTCTCTGTTTCCTGCTTAAAAACAGACATAAACAATGCACAATGGATCAAGACAATTGCTATGATAACAAGAATAACAATATAAAAGACAACAACTCCCAAAACTCCTTGTAGGAAAGAATAGAAGAGAAAACAAGTGGGAAGGAGTGAGCTCTTTTGACTTGCTTTAAGATTATATATAGAAGTATTACCCTTTTCTATATCCACTCTCAGTAATCTACTAGAAAGTTGTGGTTATACTTGACCATTTGAAGTTCACTCCTTCATATAAGCCCATCATAAACATTTGTATTGTATAATAAATATTTGTAGATAATATTTAATCAATCAAATATTTGCTGCTTTAAGTACATGTAACTTACCCTCACCCGGTTGTTAAACAGTAATTTGTTCTTTTTCTTTCTGTTATAACAATGATAGTAGATGAAAGGATTAAGGTAATTGTATAGTTATTGAATATAATAATTTTACCTTTGTATGATTAATTCTATATTATAATTCATTTAGAATGTCTACATCCGTGACAGGTATGTGGTAAACACATGACCACAATCATAGGTACTAATACCCACAAATGATGACAGCATGGCTAAGCCTCAACATCGGGCTCTGTGTCCACAGCTAACTGACAGGACATGACAAACTAGGTGTGATCTAAGCCACTGTTTCTGCAGTTCATCCTACTGACAAAGACAGGAATAGAAAAGTGTTATTACTATAATAACCCACTTCATATGGATGGTCATAGAAAAATATTTTACAGTGTATTTATATGAGTTCTAAAGAGTTCACAATTTACAAAGCTAGATGACACAAGGAGTTGTAAACTGTGTGTTTTGCTTTTCTTAGTATTTCTATGTTGAAGACTCAGTCAACCTATACATCAGTATTTGGAAATTTGATCTATGTGGAGACATGGAAAGTTAATTGAGGTCACAGCTGTTGGTCCTATTTCAATAGTATGTTTGTTTCCATAAAAGAAAGAAGGACAGAGAAAGATACAGAGACAGAGACAAACAGACAGATAGACAGACAGGCAGACACACACACACACACACACACACACACTCACACACATACACACACACACACACACACACCAGAGAGAGAGAGAGAGAGAGAGAGAGAGAGAGAGAGAGAGAGAGAGAGAGAGAGAGAGAGAGAGAGAGAAAATCTACAAGGCAGGAAGAGAGTTCTTATTAGGATCTAAATTGGCTAGCACCCTTAATTTTATGGAAGGGGATTCTAGCACACAGAATGGTGAGAAAACAAATTCCTATTGTTTAAGGCATCAACCTTGTAACTTTATTTATGGCTGTGTAATATGACTGCACCAGATTTAAGTACCAAGACATGGGATGCTGCTGCAGCCAATATATAAATCCATGGATGTCATTTTAGAACTGAGAGCCCAGTAGAAAATAAGAGTTTTGATGCACATCCTAGAAAAGGCTGAGACTGTAATACCAAACTGTTGGTAGAATATATACTATAGAGGTGATTCCAGTGAGGGCTCAGACAGTAAAAGAGAAGAGCTGGAGATACAGCTTTCACTTAAGCAATCACTGGCACAACACTGATAGAGTACAGACATGGAAGCCACTAGTGAGGACAAAGAATAGAAAGAAGAGCTGGCCATCGGGAGCAGGAGGAGAGTGGTTCTTGTTTTAAGAAGGTAAAGGCTGTTGTGGAGTTTCATTCTAGTATGTCATATGGAGCTCGTGAGCAACAAAACTGGATGCTTAGCAGAGGCAATGATCTCCTTACTGTTTGGAGTATAAAGCAAGAGGGAAAAAATGAATGAAATTACTAAGAATGAGCCAGAGGTGTCTGCAGAGGTGGCTCAGTAGTTAAAAGTATTTACCATTAAGAACACTAGAGGACCCAGGTTTAATCCCAGCACACAACTTACAAACTCCAACGCCAGGAGATCCAGTGCTCTCTTCTGGCCTCTACAGGCACCAGGCCCATAGATAGTGTACAGACATGCATGCAGACAAAATACTTGTGCACATAAAATCATAAAAAATAATTTTTTAAAAAAGAACTAGAACTTGGAGAATTTTGAATTTTGAAATTTTTTTCTTGTCTAGTGAAATGTGATGGGATGTTCCCTTATAATGCTGGGATGCAACATCAGGCTGAAGATTTCAGTCAGTCACATATGCACGAGGTTGTAAAACTGATGATCTGTGCCTCACTGTGTGGCTAAGCTATGAAGTACACAGACTTGGTACACTTAATGCCTTTTTTGATTTAGAATCATTTCAATTTTATGGTGAGTTTACTGAAACACGATACCACTGTTTACCAAGGAGAACCCATGTATACATCTTGGTGGTTCTGTTTTTCTGGAGAACCATGTCAGATATCAGATGCATGGCATCAAAGCCATCCTTGGCTTCCTATTTTGACCTTGTAAAGGTAAATACTTTCTATGACCTCAGGGCCTTAGGTGATCTTTCGCAAATATTGTCTTTTTATAGGCAAGATGTCTCCGACTTCAGTGATGGAACCCAGGACCTTACTCGAGTTAGGCAAGCACTTCTCCATCTCTGTTCTCTTCTTATACATTTCTGATCTTCCTTTACCCGCTCCTTACTATGTCTCTATATAAAAGTCTGTCTCAACCACACTGATTATCCAGAATAGCTGCCTTAATGTTGTTGCACTAGTGACTTCTTCTGATTGGGATGACAAGTCACCAGATAGCCATGAGAAATGACTTTTGTTTCCTTCGTATCTTTAGTTATCTATGAATTTCTGTCAGTGAACTGTTTTTGATTTCTTTTAAAAAAAGGCTCAGGCTAGGTATGGTAGTGAATGCCTTTAATTCAAATACTTAGGAAGCAGACACAAGGGGACTGACACAAGTTTGAGGCTAGCCTGGGCTATATAGTGAGTTCTTGGGCTACATAATTAGACTGGTTCACAATCAACATCTTACCCTTGCCATAAGACAAAACAACACGAGGAAAAACAAACTAAACCAAAATTCAGTGTCTTTCTAACGTTTCCTACTCCACCATCCTACCCACAATCCTTTATACTACGTATTTTACTTTTATCTTGCTTAACATTTTTGTTCTGGAGTAGCAGCTCCATGGGGATTATAATTCTCATATGTTTTTGTTGTTGTTACTTTTTTTAACACCTGGAATAGTTAGTGCCTTGGATATACCGGTGATTCACAAAGACTGCCAGATACATCAGTGATGGGGAACGCTAGAATACTTTTGAGATTTTCCCCTCTCATAGGGGAATAAGGGGAAGAAGCTGTGTGAGGGGGTACAGGGAAGAGAGGGGATGCTGATATTGGGGTGTAAAATGAATAAATACATAAGTTAATGAAAAAAGAATTGGAGGTATTTATTTTAATTATGACTTTTATTTTAAATATAAGATGTTTTAGAAAAATCTCACTCTTGCCTCAATGTATCAGAGCGATGATGTAGACAGATATGGATGTTGACCTATGGCAATAGTAAGCTGCATTTTAAAAGAGCATATTGGTTACCTCTCTGTTGCTGTAATAAAATACCATAACCAAGACAACGAAAAAAAGGAAAGGGTTATAATGGCTTATAGCTCCTGTCTATCATCATTATGTCATGGAAGCATAGCAGCAAGTAGACATGGTGGTTGGAGCAGTAAGCTGAGAGCTCATATCTTAAAGTACAAGAAAGAAGCAGGGAGAGCAAACTCCAGATAGTAGGAACCTTTTAAATGTCAATGTCAACCCCTAGGTTGCAATTCCTCTAGCATGACCATACCTCTAAGACTTCCCAAGCATCATCACTAGCTGGTGAACAAATGTTCAAATGCCTGAATGTGGGGGAGCATCTCATTTAAACCACTACAAATAAGAACCTTTGATTTAGGAATTTTGGAACTTTTATAATGCTCAGTAAATACAGCTGTGTTTTGTTCTATGCTCCTATTTTCTGTGTACACATATGTAAAAGTTTATTATAGGACAAATCCCTTAGTATTTTTTTTCTCATAGAAATACAGTGTAGATTAGGATGTGTCATCCCAAACATGCAATCTGGCATGAGGATTATTTTGAACTGAAGGAAATTCAGGAAAATCACAATGACTCTACCCTATCCCTATCAATAAAAAAACAAGATCATGGAATGCCATTAGGAAGATGCCTAGACCCCACATTTCCTACATCAGATGAGACACAAGATGGCACTGAAGAAGAAACACGTTGTCCTTCCCAATCTATCACCAGTTCCTTGCCTTAGTCCATTTGTGCTGATGTAATACATTATTGGAGACTGAGTTATTTATGGTGAATGAAAGTTTATGCTTGCAGCTCTGGAATACGCAAGTCTAAGATAAGGCAGTGGCCATTCTGGAGTCTAATGAGGGAAGCTCTGAGCTCCCAGGAAGCACCTTGAGTAGGGTGTCACTGGAGGGGAGGAACCTTGTGATCACACATGGTAGACGGTGCAAGACAAAAGAGAGTTAGTTCCTCTCACAAACCCTTTCACAGAGTCTCTGTTCCTACCCACAGGGAGGAGTTCATGACTTAGTCACTGCACTTGAGAAGCTTCAGTGTGATTTTTGGAGGTGAAGGCATCAGACCATATCAACTCCCCCCTTTCTTGGGTCATCTTTACTTTTAATCATTTATGACTGATCTAAAATCTCCCATCCTTAGATATCTTTTGGAGTCCTCTCTTTTTTGGTGATGCCGCTTTTAGCATCATAGAAATTCATGAGCCTTTTCTCTCTTTAAACTGTGTGCTGGTTTATTTTGTAGAACCAGTCAGAGAGCCTAAATGTGTAGAGAGGAAGTTTTCTCTTCTGCGAAAGATGTATGAAATAGCCAGAGAGAATTTTCTCCTACCAAAATGTTTGTTTATTTTTAACTTTTTATTGATTCTTTGAATTTCACATCATGTACCTCAATCTCACTCATCTCCCTCTCTCTTCATATCTGCCCTCCGCCCTTGCAACCTCCTGACCAAAAGAAAATAAAAACCAAACCCCCAAAACCAAACCAAACCAAACCAAACCAAACCAAGCCAAGCCAAGCCAAGCCAAGCCAAGCCAAGCCAAGCCAAGCCAAGCCAAGCCAAGCCAAGCCAAGCCAAGCCAAGCCAAGCCAAAGCCAAGCCAAGCCAAGCCAAGCCAAGCCAAGCCAAGCCAAGCCAAGCCAAACCAAACCAATCCAAACCAAACCAAACATCTCATCATGGAAGCTGTAGTGTATGGCAGTGTATTACACTGTGTACCCATTTTGTTCACACATCTTCATTTGCAGATATTCATTGCAGTGAGCTATTGGTCTGGTTCAAGATCTCTGCCTCCTGCTATACTATCAATACTGGGTTTTCATTGGGACTCCTGTTGGATATTCTGTTGTTGCCATTATGGAAATTGTGTAGCTTGGATCTGCAGGACAGGCCTCTTCACAAATTTCAGCAGTTTAGTGATGGAATAGATATTGGAGTGGACCAACTCAAAGCCCTGGATTTAGGCCTGTGTAGTAGCAGAGTTGGTCAGCTTGCAAACTCTCCCTGCCACACGCTGCCAGTGCAAGGTCTCTATCACTGTACAGGTTAGCTCACCCAATGCTGCAACTGGCAAGGGGCAGGGCTAATTCTCTTGCTCTCACGTCCTTGGGACCTGCTCACCTGAGCTTTAGCTACCAGGACCACTTGTACTGTGCTGTCCAGGCAAGGTGAAGGATCCACCTTCCTATGTGCTGTGGCAGGCAAGAGGCCAGAAACAGCTTCTGCTCTCATGGCCTTGGGACCAGCTCCCCTGCTGCCTACTGCAGGTGACAGGGTCAAGGTAAGGTAGTGTATATCTTTCTCTCCCCCCTCCTCCTCTTCCTCCCCTTCCCCCTTCCCCTCCCCTCCTTATCCCCCTCCCCCTCTTTCCCTCTCCCTTTCTCCCTCTCCCTCTCCTTTTCTCCCTCTTCCTCTCCTCTCCCTCTCCCCTCCCCTTCTCCCTCTCTCCCTCCCCCACCCCCTCTCCTTCTCTCTTTCTCCCTCTCTCTCTCCCTCTCCCTCTTCCTCTCCTTCTCCCTCTTCCTCTTCAACACACACCACCTCACACCAGATGTGTAGTGGGGCCAGATTGACTGTGCTCATTCTCCCACTACCAGGGCTAGCTCTACTGTATTACCCAGGTATGATGCAGGGCTTGCTCTCCTGAGTGCTGCAGAAAGTGAGGGTCAGGGCCAGCTCTGGACAGTCCTTAGGTATCAACAAGGTCCCAGGTGGCATCCCTGACCAGAGCACTCCACATGGCCTTTGGTGGTAACATGAGCCATGGGCATTGACACAGACTGCTGTTAAGTGGCAATGGACCCAGACACAGCCCTCAGGTCAGCACAGGCTGTGACTTAACCTTGACCTCAGGTGGCAGGGCAGACTATTCCCATGAGGCTGCTCCTCTCCACTCTGTCCCCTCCAGTACAGGCTCCCTTCACAGTGCCCAAACCACTCCACTTCCCCTTTTCTCCCATCTGTTCACTATATACTTGCACATCTCTGGGTATGGGTGGCCATGTAGCTGGTAGGCCTCTGGGTGGCTTCCAGTTGCCTGCACCACATGGTGGGCTGGTCTCCTTTATTTTTCTTTTATATACTAGATTAAAAGTTGCATAAATCCAGGCATATGAGACTTATAAATTGTCAACTTACCTGAATCTGGTTAAAGTTACACTTAAAAATGAAGTGGACTCTAAGAAAGGAATCATTAGATTTTTATGCTTGTGTGAACATCATGGAGCATTAAGGAAACCTAGACCGCATAGTGTATATGTTCTGCTGTATCCTCTAAGGGGACTATTGTCATGTGAGCAGTTTATCATGTGATCATGTGAGCACTATCATGTGAGCTGTTTGATGTATCAGCATGTGGCACTTGATTGTATAATTAATTATGTAAAATATAGAAAAGTAATTAATCTATAAAGTAGTATAATATAAATACTTTGAATATGACTGATAACTCTGTGTGTATTCATGTATACTGAATGCACATGTGTATAAGGATGCATGTGCCTGTGCACGGGTATGTGGAAACCAGAAGAAGATGCCAAGTGCCTTCCTCTATCAGATTCCATCTTATTCTTTTGAGTCACAGTTTCTCACTGAGCCTGAGACTCACTATGTTGGTTAGGGTACATAGTCAGCCAGCTCCCATGATCTGTCTATCTGTGCTCCTCAGTGACGAGGTTACAGACATGGATACCTTTGTGCTTTTTGAGTCTTGTGAGGAATTTGAACCCAAGTCCTCCTGCTTGATCAACTCATGTGCTTAACCCTTGAGCCATCTCCTTAGGCTCTGACTGATAACTTTTGTAAATGGAAAATATTAAACTGGTAAAGGGTAATGAATACCATGGCTAACATCTATTTTATCTACCTACCTACCCACCTACCTACCTACTAACTGCCTACCATCTGTTCTACTGTTTACCATCTATTATCTTTTAATTAGTATGCCATGCATCAAATAATGTCCTTTAGCTTGTCACTGCATTTTATGAAGACCTGATATAGGTCTTAAATCTTGAAGATGTTGAAGATGTTTTTATTTCCAATATTGGCAATAAAGTTTTCATTGAGTGGATAAATGAAATAAAATATCTTTAGAAGGAAGTATTGATTATAGTGGCCCAGAACTCATGAATCTGCCTCACTGTAATTATCTCTACTTTAGAAAAAAAATTGTCTTTAAGGTGTCAGAAGGAAGGATTTCTTTTAAAAGATGACAGGAAATTAGTTTTCTGAATTATGAATGTGCTTATCTAGCATTGTCTGTGGTCTTCCCAAATGGAATCTGCCTCTGTTGCAGGAATAAACAGCAGCAGCAGAAAACACAAGGCATCAGATGGATCACTTCCTTGGTGCAGCTACAGAATATACAGAAGATGACATTTTTTAGGATAATTGGAATATTTTAAGATTTTGTGATCAGCTTTTCTGTGACCATCATTACATATTCATCTATGTTTATCTTTAATTCTCATTTCCTGACATAGATTCCCCAGGAAGTATGACTTTCAATTCAGAGAATTCAATTTAATATTTACCTTTTATAATGAAATGATTTCTAGCTCAGCCATAGCATCTCCTTAGCCATAAAAATTGAACAGTAGGAAACACATATTTCATTTGAAATTTATGACATTAACATAAAAATGAGGCAGATTAGATACATTCATAGCTGGCATGGTCATGAGGACATTTGCCTGAATTTAATAATTTGATGTAATCATAAAGTTTTGATACTGAACCTGAATTTGTTGTCTTGGTCAAGGATCTTTTTCACTCAAGACATTTATATAGAGATTCAAATAAAGAGGACGTGAATTGTTCTCTCCTGGGGCTTACAAGGCTTAGCATTTTTAGGCCTGCCTACATTCCTAGGCTAGGTCAGATCAGATCCTAGTTAAGTGGAGAGGATCAGATTAGGTGGCCACTTGATAGTCGTTCCATCAAATTCTATTGTATGTGGGATGACCAATTGAGAGCTATTGTGTTTGCAGATATAGGTGTGAAGGATATGGGTTGTTATAGTCTCAGTTGTCTTCTGTAACTGAAGAATTACACCGAGTATGAGAAATGATATTCAAGTTGGCAGAATGCTTGTTTCAGGACTACCTACAAGTAGAGTCTTCAAGGTTTCATGTGATACCAAAAACACCTCAGGTAAACAAGGCAATGAGAGTGAGAGGGAGAAGAACAAGGCTGATTGCATTATTATTTTTGACTTTAATTACATTATAAAGCAACTGTTATCAAACTAATATGCTACTGGCACAAACAGATGCATAGACCAATGGGGTAGACTACAGAGCCCAGAAACAAAGTTATGTGTATATACCGAACTAACAGTTTTGTTTTATTTGCTTCTTTTTGGAGATGAGTCTTACTATGTAGCCCATGGAAGTTTGGAGATGATTTTGTAGGCCAGGCTGATCTCATACACATGGTTTTCCTGTTTCAGCTTCTCTAATTCTATGATTACAGGCATGTGTTATCATGCTTCAGCTAATCCTTGACAAGGGAATGAAGGGTGTATGATGGGAAAGCATTGTTTCTTCAATTTTTTTTTTTTAAAGCTTCATATCCACAGGCAAAAGAAAGCAACCTACCCTCTGCTTTACCATTCCCTCTGTTCGGTAAGCCCCCAGTTCAGCAGACAGTGTATTAAAATCTTACGTATAAGCCAGATCTTATAGATGTAAACTTTGGAGAAACGGCTGACACTAATTTGGCAATCGTTTTAAAGCTACGACACAAAAAGTCCCAACAGCAATAGACAAATGAAATTGCTGAAAACTAGAAAGCTTTTGTTTAGCACAACAATATCAAACCAACCAATCCATCAACACAGTGAAGAGACGGTCTACACAAAACAGGAAAATTATTCGAAAAAGCTGCTTGCTGTAACATTATTTATTTCCTATTGGAAGACTATTATGTGATTTCGTTATTAAAATTTATGATTGGATTCAGATTGTTGGGGCCAGTAGAGAATTTGAAGTGACATTTTACATCTGAGTATGTTTTTTAAATGAAGTACCTGGCTTTTATGCAGGAGTGCCAGATAAATTGCAGAAAGCCTAGTCACAATTGTATTTCAGATAAGCAAAGTATCAGTTTTAAATATATACAAGTCCTCCAAATTATAAGAAGATAATTATGTTTATCTTCTCCTGCTGTGAGAAATACAAATTTAACTGGGGGCCCTGTGATTTGATTTGCTAAACTATGTAGCATAAAATTTGACAGGATGCTTGCTGAGGTTCAAGTCTTCTTATATTTAAGTTTGGTCTCAAGCCGGGCAGTGGTGGCACTCCTTTAGTCCCAGCACTTGGGAGGCAGAGGCAGGCGAATTTCTGAGTTCGAGGCCAGCCTGGTCTCCAGAGTGAGTTCCAGGACAGCCAGGGCTATACAGAGAAACCCTGTCTTGAAAAAACAAACAAACAAACAAACAAACAAACAAACACACACAACCAAACCAAACCAAAGTTTGCATATTCTCTCTCTCTCTCTCTCTCTCTCTCTCTCTCTCTCTCTCTCTCTCTCTCTCTCTCACTCACACACTCACACACACACACACACA
>NW_021620966.1:8428298-8436905 GCF_004785775.1 Grammomys surdaster | reverse complement strand
TCTCTCTCTCTCTCTCTCTCTCTCTCTCTCTCTCTCTCTCTCTCTCTCTCTCTCTCTCATGAGCTGTGTATGTGTTATGTTGTGTGTGTGTTATGATGGAGGGATATGGGATGCTTATGTGTTATGTTGTGTGTGTAGTATGAGATGGGGTATGGTATGGTGTGTATGTTATGTTGTGTGTGTTTTTATGCATGTGTGTGGTATGGGGTATGTGTGTGGTGTGGTATGGTGTGTGTGTGCAGTATGGTATGGTGTGTGTGTTGTGGTGTGTGTGTCTGTGTGCATGTGTGCACACACATAGGTAGGTAGGTGGGTAGGCTATGTTTCGTAGCAACTGGAGAAAGGAGAAGTGGGGCACGCATGCTCATGGAAACTCTACCTTGCACTGGAGCCTTTTTTTTTTTTACACTGCTCTATTACATTTACTTCCATGACACTCTTTCATGACCTTCTCTATTGACTTCTGGCATGTTTGTTGATATATACCAAAATGTCAGGTGACTCCTGAGACATTCAGAACAGCATCTCTGATTTACAGTAGGAGATCTTCTTGTCTCCTCATATCTGAGGTTTCCTATGTGGCTGCATTCACGTAAGAAGTCAAATGACATACACTGATAACACACGTTTGGAGTTAGAGCAAAAGGAATGGGTGTTTTTTAGAAATAACTTTGGTTGGTGGTATAAAGTATAATAAAGTTCCCCTTTCTCTAGAATTTTTGAATGCTATAATTTGAATCAAATAAGCCCAGATTATTTCATTCCTTGAACATGGCTAAAGCATGCAGCTAAACTATTCTTTTCAAACTCTCCTCTCTATTGTCCCTTCACTGGCCCGAAACTCAACCCCTATTTCGGTTTTCTACCTCACTGCAACATCTTCCAAACATCGTTATAACATCAGGATCTAATTTTACAGTGCGTACCTCATCAATGGACTGTCTCTCAATTGCTCCTGGAATGTTTTCTAGATGCAGGTCGATCTTACTCATTCTGTGTGGATTACTTTCAGCCTCTGAGGCTGTGTCCTTCTCATGTCCTTGTTCTTCACTTTAATGAGCAGAGCAAGAACATACTGGAGAGGGATTTATTCTTTATATCAAGTAGTCTCTGTCTACTTTTTAGATAAAATGAAAACCCCTCCCATGCCCAGTTACATATGATGTGCTCCCTTCTTTAGATTTAGGATGATGTAGAAGGGGCTGGGGAGATATGTGAGTGGAAAAAGGACTTGCTGAATAAGCATGAGGAGTGCAGTGTAGTACCCAGAACTCACATAAATGCTAGGCAGATTGATGACCCACTGGTAATCCTGGCTCTCTGAGGACAGAGACAGAAGATAGATCCTTTGTGTAGGTTGACTATTACTAGCTACATTAACTGCTTTGGGTTCAAGTAAGAAATCCTACCTCAGTACAGAAAGGACAGGGAGACTGATGAAGACACCTGGTGTCTATCTCTGGCCTCTGCATGTTGGTGCACATGTGTGCATACTCTCCAGTCTCATTTTCTCACATACATGTGAACATGTGTGTATATATTGCACATATACGTATAGACCAAAAAGAACATAAACTGATTAAAGATGGAATTCTGTGCTAGTTTTTCATGAGAGGTTTGTTTTTTTTGTTTATGTTTTTTTGTTTGTTTGTTTTTTTTGTAATCTAGGCTCAGAAATGAACATTTAGGCTGGGGCCATAGAAGAAGAAATTTCTGTTTCTTAGCATGTGCATTAAAATTCACATGATTTGTCAAATCTATCCTTTCTTTTAAGGGTATTCCAGTCTACATTAAAGTATAATTTAGATGGTAATTCATAGAAATGGGAATAAACCTAAAAATAACCGAAAAATTAAAGATCTTTTACAGAGGAGAGTGAGGATATGCCCCTTAGGAGCTCTTGATTATGTGTTTCTTGGAGACTCTATCACCATGGAGCATACAGAGTTAGAGGACACCAGTAGTTTCCCTAAATCTCCTAAAGGATTCATGGAAGTTATTCTTCACCACAGCCAACTGAATTTCCTCCCAGAGCTGAGATTAAAAATGAAGATATTTCCTACAACAATTAAGCTGAATAAGTCAATTTAAAGATTTAGGGAAGACAGAAACTAATGCTGCAAAGGGAGTGGCCCCAAAGTCTTATTTTCTATATATCTCTGCTACTATAATAAATACTCGTATCCCCCTCCTTCCCCAATTCTACATATACCTCAGGCATAGGATCTGCCATGGATCCCAATGAGTCAAATTCATAATCCTTCTGGTCAGTCTCACAAGGGCTATATGTCAATATTTAAAGATTTATTTACTTTTATTTTTTATGGATGTATACCTGTGTGCCACATGCTTGCAGTATCCACAGAGGCCAGAAGAGGGCTCAGATCTCTCTTTTACTGGAGTTAACAGATGGTTGTGAATGGCCAAGTAAATGTTGAAAACTGAACTTGAGTCCTCTGGAAGAGCAGTAAGTGCTCTTAAGGCTGAGCCATCTTTCTAGACCCAGATCCCTACAGCTTTATTTGTTCTATTATTTATTAAAAACACCCATGATAAACAAGACCTCTTAAAAATGACTCCATTTCTCATTTTCAATAACTATACACCCTATTTGAGAGTGCTCGCATTTACGGAGGACCTAGCCGGCATGCATGCTAGCCATAACTAGATCTATTTCCATTTATTGATTTATTTATTCTTGCAAAATGAGAGACTCACACGAGTCTGGTGATTTGCATAGTTAAAACGTGGCAAAATAAAAATGAAAAGAACAATCCTTTCTCTTTAGACTCCATTCTCTTTTTCATACAGTGATCGCTATGATGAGAGTCACAGGAAGTACCATATAGAAAGCACATGGGAAAATTTTCATAATTAAGGCTTTACATGCACATCTACTGACTCAGTGCTAGGACCCACACATGTGCAATGCTTGTCCTTCTGGGTTTGGGTTACTTCACTCAGTATATTTTTCCAGTTCCATCAACTTACCGGCATCTTTCATAATTTCATTTTTCTTCACAGCTGACTGAAATTCCATTGTGTGTATGTAACACATGGTCACTATATACTCATCGTTTGGTGACCATCTATGCGGCTTCCACTTCCTAGTTACTGTGAATTGTGCAGCAATGAGCATGAGTCTGCAGGCATCTCTGTCAGAGGAGACAGAGGCAGTCTGGAGGTTATGCCCAGGAGTGCTGCAGCTGGCTCACAGTGTAGTCCTCATTCCGGCCTTTAGAGGAACTGGTATGCTGACTTCTATAGTGGTTGCACCAGTTTACAATCCTGCCAATCATGAATAAGGGTTGCCTTTTTCTACAGTCCCAGTAGCACTTCCTGCTATTTATTTTTTTGAACTCAGCTACTCTGACTGGTGTAAAAATGAAATCTCAAAGTAGTTTTGATTTGCGTTTTCCTAGTGGCTAATGATATTGAATACTTTAAAAAACATTTATTAGTCATTTGTATTTTTTCCCTAACTCTATTTAGCTCCATGACCAATTTTTAAATTGGATTGTTTTCCTGATGTTTAGCCTTTTAAATTTACTAAAGTAATAATAATAACAACAATAATAATGATAATGATAATGATAATGATGTGATGATGATGATGTTGTTGTTGATGATGATGATGTTTGAATAGGGGCAGTACCATACAGGATTAATCATAATCATAATCATAATCATAATCATAATCATAATCATAATCATAATCATAATATAGTTGTTAAACAAAAATCCCAGGGAATACTTCCCTATAAGTTGTTGATCAAGGGGTTTCTAGAGACCCACAGAACAACATGGACAACTGTGATTGCTCTTAGTTGTTTACCTGAATTTGCCAAAAGACTGCACTGTTACTGGTCAAAGGGGATGGATGGAGAAATCTAGCTGTTACTGACCTGATAATTTCTTCCCAGCTGGGTAGCTGGGTCCGGAAAGAAAAGACCTAAACATTTTTATTCAAATGCCAGGGCTGCAAACTACAATACTGACTTGCATGACAAGATACACTTATCTGTGCAATAGTGGCATGCATGTTGTAAGGGGTAATGAACTAACTTTAGGCAGATTCAAGACCTATTCCATAGGAGGGAGCTCATACCTTGTGCTATGATATGATAAAGAGTGAGTGGCAGAGGAGGTCATGGACCCTAGGGGAGAAACTTTTATTTTACTAAGTGGACAGAGCCTCAACTTCCTTTCTAGATATTTATCTTTATAGACATAGATTAGTGTCGATCTCAGTTTTCATAAGAGAAGCTTTTTTTTTATTTAGTATATAGTCATTAATACAGAGACTTACAGCTGGTCAAAATGTGGAAAGGAAATCACTATGCAACAATTTGCCCCAAACAGGACACCTGAATCACCACCACCTTTCCTAGGGCTTAGGGACAACACGGTAGGTAGAGAAGACTGTAACAGTCAGAGGTTGAAGAGGACTTTTGCAAGACTATGTTTTCTGTATATGACAGGGCCAACGCACCTGTGAACTCACTGTGACTGTGATGACTTTCACAAGACTGAGATCCCCAATGTTTCCTCATGCAAGGTAGATGGAATGGCTCATGGGGTCCTACCACTCCCTAAGGAACTATGGACAATTAATATTAGGCAATGACAATGGTATCATTTTCTTCACTACTGAAAAGTAGCGTATGCTCCAGTAATCAGCCTCATGCTAAAGAAGGCAATCCTGTTCAGTGGGTGTGGTGGTTTGAATAAGAACAGGCCCTAAAGGCTCATATATTTAAACACTCAGTCAACAGGAAGTGGCACTATTTAAAATGTTTAGTAGATATGGCCTTATTGGAAGAAGGGAGGGTAGGCTTTGAGGGTTCAAAAACCCAAGGTAGGTCCCAGTTGTGCTCTCTTCCTGATACCTGTGGGGATCCAGATGTAGAACTTTCAGCTACTTCTCCAGTACCAATTCTGCTTTGTGCCATCATGCTTTTTATGATAATGATAATTCCCCAAATCTATTAAACTGTAAGGAGGTCTCAATTAAGTGATTTCTTTTATAAGAGTTACTGTGGTCATGGTGTCTCTTCACATCAGTAAAACCTAGACTAAGACAGTGGTACATACATAAACACACACACACACACACACACACACACACACACACACACAATTTATAAAAATCTCAGACCTGAGAGGTTTTTCTATTTAGTGGAAGAATTTATTATGGAATTGCACAAGAACTTCCCAGGACTTTCTTTCTTTCTTATTTTTTTTACACAACAATTATGAATTAATTTATTTAATGCATTCATTAGTTCATCCAATAAATATGTATTATCTAAGCTCTGCTACTTGCTACAGAGCCAAAAATACAATAGAAAATTAAAGGAACTTCTTTTTAACATGAGAATTACATTTTAGTAGAATATTAATTGTTTATATTTACGTACGTCAAGCACACACAATGCATGACAAAGTAAAGGAAGGAAAACATCAGGATTTGGGAGGGAGGTAATTTTTTGGTACTGTGATTTGGAAAGCCAGGATGAACATATTCCTAGCAAGTCATGTATACATCTGGATGATTCATACTCCAGACTTTCCCAGAACTTTCTAAACTATGTCTACACACACAGACACACACAGACACACACACACAGACACACAGACACACAGACACACAGACACACATACACGCACACACACACGCATATACACACAATTTGTGTATATATATATATATATATATTTCTTTTTCAAATCTTAAATACTTTAGTTCATCTTGTGAAGGAACATTTGCTTTGAAAACAGGTTGCAGTCTGAATAAGGCACTTTGGTTTGATCTCATTTTATGCCTTGGGAAGAGGATTTCTAATTTATCACTCAGTGTGTAAAATGTTGTTCCTCAAGAGTTAGAGGAGGAGAAAAATAACTGAGAATAGCCATGAATATGTCAGAGCACTCACGGCCTGGGAAGAAGAGGAGGAGATGATTCTAAAAGAGAAGAGGTGACTCTGGACTTGCAGTTCATATTTTATGCTTAAAGCCTCCTTTGGAGATTATGAAGTTGTTTTCACAGCTTTACTTTGGAAGAACAACCTTAAATCAATGAAGCAGTGTTAACTTACTCTGCCTAGTATAACAAAATGTTTTGAGTCAGGTATAATTCACACAAAGCCAGGAATAGTTAGAACAAATACTGATTTTCTTGCAGCATGTCCAATATCCTACTGTGTGCAAGTTTTGGAACCACGTTTGTTGATAACATCAGTCATCTCTGTCTCCCAGTAGCAATTACAAAAATCAATATGTCACACTTTACTTCCTTAGAAGGCAGTGCTAAGGACAGCTATAGCAGAAACCACTCACAGGACCTGCCATTTCTTCTTTGTCTCCTTCAACTCCCCAGCCTAAGGAAGTAATATATGATCTGGAGAAAGGATTCAGTGGGTAAGGTGTTTGCTAGGAAAGCATGGACTCAAGTTCAGGTCCTTAGAACTCATGTAAAAAGCCAAGTATGGCAGTGTATGGTTGTATAATTCTAGAGCTGAGAGTCATGGACAAACAAATGCTGGGGAAACCACTGGCCAGTCAGTAGCAAACCCATGAACTTTAGGTTCAGTGAGATATCCTGTCTAAAAAAAAGAAGGTGGAGAAATTGAGGGAAACACTCAGTGTTGACCTTTGGCTTCCGTACATGCACATATGAGTGTGCACATGAGTAAACATTCATACCACACAGATACAACTAAGAAGACTGGATCAGTGGGTCTCCAGTGTGCGCTGGTGATATATTTGTTTACAGTAACAAAGGTAGAGAAACATGTAATCAACTTTCATAATGAGCCTAGAGTGCCTAGTACTGGTTCTTTTTTATGGTCTCTGATGTAGTTGTTCCTGCTGCCTGGAATATTCTTATAGATCATAAGCCCAGTTTCATTTTTCACTCAAGTATTATAAAATACTTCCAATTTCACTTCTTCTAAAAAGCTATTTTCAACTGAAGTATCCTCCCAATCACATTCTATCACACTGTCCTTTAAAAACTCTCTGCAAGACAACTATTATCTCTTTTATGTTAAAACATACTTAACGTTGTCTGTCACTTTAGCCAAACTCTGATGGTGGATAGAATCTTCTCTGTGTATCCCTAGTACCTAGACTATTTTCTTGACCTGGTCTGTTCTGGTCAGTCAGCAGGGTCTAGCAAGAGAGAGAGTGCAGATGGAAACAAGACAGAAGGTCTGATCAAGTCTCGTTTATTAAAAGGAAATCCTTGGTATTTATATGGTTTACCATGTGCCTTGCAGCCGTGGACAAGCAGGGGAACACAGGTGAAGGCACTATGTCACGTGCCTTGCAGCATGGATACCATGTGCATCCTGCAGCTGGGGGCACTAAACAGCAAAACAAGGTATGTGAGAAAAACAAGATGTTTATCAGAGTGTGCTCAGCTGTTGTGGGCTGTGGAAAACAAGTCTCTTGTCAGGGTATATGGCCTGAGTTGGCTGCAAAGATCTTAGCCACTTTCTCTTTCAGCTCCCAACATTTTCTGAGATTAAATATTTGTTAAAAAAGTCAGAAGCATAGACTCAAAGGTATGGTAAAAGTTTAATGAAATCTTTCTCTCACTGGGTTACTTGTAGCTTAGTAAAGACAATAGCTATTAATCAAAGAGTCTTCAAAAATTAATACAAAGTTTTGATGATGAAAGTGTGGACCTTGAGTGGTTTTACAAAGGAATGAGGAAGAGTCAATGACTTATAAAATGTAGATCATACTAGGGTCCATGATGAAGGGTAACAGTGTGGAACAAAATCTGAAGGATAAAGCAAAGAGGATATGAACATTGCTAAGATTCAGATGTTATGTATCCTGAGGCTCAGTGTGTAGTGGTGGCCTACTCATTCAAGAAAAAAAAAAGTCTCACTGTAGCCATATTGAAGAGGGAAAAATGGAAGAATGATTTTGAGACGAGGCTAGGTAGATGGGTGGGATCTGGAGCAAGGAAAGATTTTGTGCATAATTCTAAACATTGGGACTTTTGCCTTATGTTTGATGGCAAGTCTCTGATGAATTTGAAGCAGCAGTGAGTTGAAGTGGTTAGATTTTCACTCTGATCAAGACTATTGCACAACAGGAATGGATAAATTGTGGTTTATTTGGACACACTATGGCCATAATTGAAACTTTGTTTGAATTAGGACTTATAGAAGAAAATAAATTCTGTGGAGAGATTCAAGAGACAACCTGGACATTCATTCTATAAGCTGTGGTTTTTAGCACAGGTATTAGGAAAAGACTGTATCAAGGCTGATCCCTGGATATCAGCTTGCTTATAAGAATGGGAGATTTTTTGTATCATTGAAAATGAACACACTTGAAGGAAACTGGGTATGGGGTGGGATGTGGAGCTAGATACAATTAATTCAGCTTTACTACTTGTTATGCTTGATGTACTTTTGAGAAAGTTCCAAATCTCAAGCAGATACATTTGGTAGACAATTACATGCATCTAACTCCAAAAGAAAGTTCATACCAGAGACATAACAAATTCCTGACTGATATTTTCACATGTTAGAACTGATGCCATCAGTGTGGAGAAAATTGTCCAGCTATAGACTCTGAAAGATAAGA